>NC_043709.1:607758-641723 GCF_006229205.1 Suricata suricatta
GGAGTACCACGGGGGGTACTGTGGGGGAGTACCGTGGGGGAGTACCGTGGGGGGACTGTAGGGGGAGTACCGTGGGGGAGTCCCCCCGGGGTGCCGGCGACATCTGAGCAGCCGATCACTGAGCGGGGAGGCGGCCCCAAGGGGCCGACGCAGGAGCACAGGATAAAAGGGGCTCGGCAGGGAGAGTTTCTGAAGACAGAATGGCCAACAAACACCCAAATCTGAGAAAAATTTTAAGCCCACATATCCAAGAAGTTCAAAGAGCTCCAAGTCAACAAACTGGAAGAAAACTATAACAAGGCCTGTTGTAAATTAAGTTTTTTACAACTAGTGATAAAGAGAAACTCTCAAAAGCCGCTAGAAAGCCGGGCACACTGTGCGCAGCAGAATCAGAGGCGAGAAGGAAAGCGGCAGCCGGAGGCCGCAGGGCGGCGGCGGTAAAGGCCGGCCTAGAACTCAGGGCCCAGGGAGAGCATCTCTCAGAAATGGAGGTGAGAACTTTCCAGACATCCGAGGGCTGAAGAACCGACCACTGGCAGATGAGCCCCGAAGACGGCACCTCGTGCAGCAGGGGAGGGCCCCACGGGGTCTGGGTCCGCGCAGAGCAGCGCAGCGCACCAGGCGCGGGAACCCGGCGGCAGGCGGCAGGCAGACGTGGCTCTTTAACCGCCTCTAAGAGAGAGCTGATCACGTCCGCGCAGGGGAAGCCGGTGCGACGCCGCGCGGGGCGCACTCATGACGTGACCACAAAGTCCGGGAAACGAGACCGGGAAGGGGTCGCTGGGGGCCCCCCCGCGGGACACGCCGGAGTTCTAGATGCTTCAAGCCCGCGCTGCCCCGACACCACCGTCCACAGGCGCCCCCTCAGCGCGTAGGACGTGAAACAGAGAGGACCGGAGCCCCGCCCCCGGCGCCGCCCAGGTCACAGCTGTCACGGCGGGGGCGGGCTCTAGCCATGGCGCCGTCGGAGGCCCTGCAGCGGCCGAACACGCGCGACAAGAGAAAAGTCAGCGGCCACGAGAGGACATCACGGAATGAAAAAACCACAAACAGCAAAGTGATACATTTAAACAAAGAGTTATCAGTAACCACACACAACACAGTCATATAAACACAATTAAGACCGAGACTGTCAAATGGATCAAAAAGCAAGATCCAACTGAATGTTTCCTATGAGAACCACACTCTACTTAAAACAATTTTTAAAATACTTATTCTTTTTTTATGTTTTTTTTCTCTTTTGAGAGCGAGAGAGACAGCGCAAGCAGGGGAGGGACAGAGAAAGAGAGGGAGACACAGAATCTGAAGCAACTCCAGGCTCTGAACTAGCTGTCAGCACAGAGCCCGACGTGGGGCTCGAACCCGCGAACTGAGGTCATGACCTGAGCCGAAGCCGGTCGGCCGCATAACCGACTGAGCCACCAGGTGCCCAGAGAAACACGCTTTAAAGATGAAGTTGTGAACAGGTTAAAACTAGGACAAAAGAAAACAGCACGTTAACATGGATCAGAAGCAAGCTGCACACGCTACACACGTATCCCATAGAGAATATTCCAGAACCAAGGGTCCCGGAGGTAAAGCAAGGCCCATCATGCTGAAAAGGGGCGGACGGATCAGGACGTGGTGACAGCCGTCTGCGGTGTGAGTGAGACTCGGCTCTCCAGGGTTCACGGAACAAGGAGACAGACCTCAGGACACAGAAGATTTGCACAGTCTGCTGGCCGACATGCCCTCACTCTTACCGAGTGACCCATCACTAACGGCAGAAGGCATGTTCTCTTCAAGTGTATGAGGAATGTTGACCAAAACAAACCATGTTTTAGGCCACAAAACAAATGTCAATAAATGTAAAAAAGAGCAAATGAAACCAAGTAAGCAGAGGAGAGAAAACCGTAAGGATCAGAGCAGATATCAATGAAAAGAAACAGAAAAACAGACAAATCCATGAAATCAAAAGCTGGCTCTCTGAAAGTATTAGTAAAAATTTATAAACTTCTAGCCAGATTGATCAGGAAAAAAGACATGCAAGTTACCAACATTATAAACAACTTTATGCAAATAAGTTAGAAAGCTTCAATAGAACAAAGTCCTTTAAAAATAAAATGCACAAAAACTCACTCAAGAAAGAAGCTGACTTGCTCTATCACTATTAAAGAAACTGAATTTCTAATTAAAAGTCTTCCCCCAAAGAAAACTGACCCGAATGCCTCATTGGTAAATTCTGTCGGAGATTTAAGGAATAAGTAATGCAACTCCTACATGCACACTTGTAGGAAAATAAAGAGGAAGGAACACCCCAAACAGGAGGCCCCTCTGTGCTCGAATCAACACCGGACAAAGGCGTCCCAAGAAACCAGACTGCGGACCAACACGCCTCACGAACCCCGAGGAACGCGTGTGCACACACGTGAGTGCTATCACGCAACAGGAGGCTGATCTAACATCCGAAAAACCAAAGTAATTCACCACATTAACAGACTGAAGAAAGCAAACCACATGATCCTGTCAATAAAGGCAGAAAAAGCAGCTGAAATCCACAGGAGATGGCCCATTTTCAGGCGGACATGTCAGTGCACAGAGCACACCCTACGACGCGGTGCGACCATCCGTAATGACACGCCTGCCCAGGGCAGCACTGCCCCCCCCCCCCCCCCCCCCCCCCCCCCCCCCCCCCCCCCCCCCCCCCCCCCCCCCCCCCCCCCCCCCCCCCCCCCCCCCCCCCGGGCCCCCCGCCCCCGGCCGCCACCAACACGCACCCAGCCTCTGCGGCCAGGCATCCTTGGGATGTCTCACGTACACACAGCACACAGCGTGTGACTGTGTCTCTCCCGGGCAGCATCAGGGGAGCTGAGGCGCACTGGGACACGCTCACATGGCGACCAGGCAGCCCTAAGAAGCAGCGACTGCGGACCCAGCAGTACCGCCTGTGACAGCCGTGACCTCCTGGAGGCCCCCGGGAGACTCGCGTCCTCCTGCGCCTTCCTCTCCGAGAGACGCCAGATCCCAGCCGTCAGAGGCCGGCCCGTCCACCTCCCGGGGTCTGAGCCTGTCGGTGGCCTCCCACAAGGACGCCTGGGCTCCGCTGGGCCACCTGGAAAATCCCGGGCCATCCCCCCACCTGCCGAGTCCCCTCGGCGGTGTGAGGTGACCCAGTCAGAGGTACTGGCGTGGATTGGGGACATCTCTCGGGGGCCGTTCTTCCGTCTACCACACAGATGGATCTCAAATCAAAATAACTGCACCGAGTGAAAGAGCCAAACCAGAGAAAGAATAAATCCTCGGGTTCTGTTTATAGAATTCCAAAAACGAAAGAAACCTCTGGTGATAGAAAGCAGAGCGTGTGGGGCTGAGAGAGAGAGTGGGGGCACACAAATGCTGGGGGGATGGACACGTCCTTCATCAGGACTGTGGGGACACCATGTGCTCATCAGAGCGTGCGCCCACACCCAGGGGGCTGCGGGGATGCTGACCAAGGGCATACCTCCCAGGCCGTTACACGACTCAACAGATCACACCCGTGACACAAGTCTGGAACCTTCAGCTGCTATTTTCTTCTGCGAACGTCCGCCTTCAGGAGGAAGCGCTTCCTGGCATGCAGGCTCGTGTGGGGTCAGGGACCCAGGCTCCCAGGATGACCTAGTCACCCGGCCTCAGGGTGCCCCTATTTTTCTTTTCTTTTTTTCTGAAATCAGTCTTTAATAGCCTATTTTTGAAAGTGACATAACGTAACAGAATATTGCTTCTATCGTATTTGTTTTGGTTACACAGAGCAATTCCAGTAAAATGTGGAAGGTAGCCAAATGAGGCATGAACACTGGATTACTAGGGGCTTGGACGCTGCCTACCTTAGCCTTTAAACAAAGTGCGATTTGTTTACCCAATGGTTTTTTAATCAAATTTTTAAAAATTTACACCCAAGTTAGGCAGGCATATAGTGCAACGATGGTTTCAGGAGTAGATTCCCTAACGCCCCTCACCCGTTTATTCCATCCCCCCCCAGCCCGTCCAGCAATCCTCTCGTCTCTGTTCCTGCCCCGTTTTTATGTTCGTTTTCCTTCCCTTCCCTATGTTCGTTTTCCATCTTAAAGTCCTCATAGGAGTGAAGTCACATGATATTTGTCTTTCTCTGACTCCGCTGAGGGTGACCCCTACTTCCGTCCACGCCGTTGCGAACGGCGCCCCCAGTTCTAAGGCCAGCCTGCTGCCCCGGAGCCGCGTCCAGGAGGCGGATCACTCCACACACCGCACGCCGCTGCAGGGCTGTCCCACTGGCCCCTGTCTCTGAGTGCCACTGGCTGTCGCAGCACGTCCCTCCCTCTCCCGCACGGCTGGGGAGGGGGGTGGGCACCTCAGCCTGCGCCTCCCGCACCCACGCACCCTGCAGCGCTTCAGGAGCCTCCCCTGCCTGCCCGGGGGTGGGGGTGGGGGTGGGGGACAGACTGGTTCAGACAACGGCTCCCCAGGCCCCCCGCTGCCCCAAGCCCTCCTTCCTCAGCACCCACCGCCCTCTCCTGCCGCACACGCTCACACAGGCCCAGGCCTCGAGCTCTGTGGAAGCATGGCTCCCTCTGTCCCTGTCATCGTGGGACACTGCATCGCCAGGACTGTCCACAGCCTGTGGGCCCCGTGACCAATGGGAAGTGCCCTCCGGTCTGCTGGGCAGCATGCTCCCCTCCAACAGCAGACGGACACATCCCTCCCACCTGGACTCGGTCTCTGTGTGCCCCGGGGGTGTGCTCCGCTGTCCCTCGGCTCCTCGGGGCCGCCCCTCCCCTGCAGTGGCCCCACTCGGTCTGGCTTCAGCCACTGCCTCTAATGGCAGACAGGCTGGACAAGACCTCCCCCAGGAGCGCCTATGGGCCCGAGCACAAGGCAGCACCACGACGGCCGAGGAGGGCGAGCCGTGCCGGCCCCGGCCCACGCAGCCCCGCTTTCCCACGCAGCCCGTCTTCTCGGGTGCTCGGAGTCTGACCGGATGGGACGCTGTGCCCGGCAGAGCCCGGCGGGGCAACCAGCGTCAGTGGCCAGGGGTCCCTGCCTCTCGGGAACCGCGAATTCCCAGCTACCTGTGGTGCAAACGAACCCAGGCAGGGTCCCCCGACTCGTCAGAAAACTCAAGTGTGGCCAAGAGTGTTTCATCTCAGACCCTTCTCCTACCTCTGCCAGTAACGGCTGGAATGTCAGAATGTCGATTTTTTGTTCCACACATTTCTTAAGTCTATCTGGTATCGGATACTGCGGAAGGAAACTTGGAAGTTGTCGTCTTGAGTTCCTTAAAAAAAAAAAAAACAACTCACAGTCAAAAAGTAGTTCTTAAAGCCCCACAAGTTTTACACCAGCCCTTTTTACTTAGAAATCCTTGCCCATTTCAAGAAGCTAAAGGTCACTCAGTGGCCAAAACGAACAGGTGAACTGCTGTTTCAGTGCGTAGTTTGCACGCTCAGCTGCCTTGGGACCCGTTCGCTCCCGAGGCCTCTCGTGTCGAGCGCGGAGGGGCCCCAGCACCCGAGGGCTCCGTGGGACCCGGGAGTCTGGAAACAGCCGCTCCGACGCTTCCGCTCAGCGAGCTGTGGTTCTCAGAACTCTCCCCGCACTGCTGCGGGGCCGCACCTCCGGCAAGGGCTGCTCTGTCGGGGTCCTGCCCTCCTGTTTCTCTGGGGAAACAAGCTTCTGCGTACCCCAGAGAGGGCTGTGGGGAGGAGCCACCGGAGTCGGCCACCGGCAGGATGAAGAACGTCACTCCCACTATAGGCGGGTCTGATACAGAAGAAGAAGTGACCAGAAAGGAAAGAGCTGGGACCAGAGACCGCTGGAAAGAAGAGAGGGGTCACGAGGAGGGCCAGGGACCCCCAGACTGCAGGCTGTCCAGTGCAGGAAGTGAAGAAAGGCCCCGGGCACTCCTCCCGCATCCCAAGTTCTCTTCCAGCTCCCGCAGGAGTGCAGACCGGGGCAGACGTGTACCCTCGCCTCCCTCCTCCACGGTCACCTCACTCGTTCGTCCCTGTCGCTAGGCTCTGGACAGGAAGGCTACTGAGAGAGCAGTTCTGTGGCAGAAACGTCCCCGTAAGTGCCGGAGCCTCGACCCCCAGCAGCACTGGGAGGAGCCGCCACCTCCCAGCGAGCCATGAAGTATGAACTACTAATAGGACCCCGTAAAGGGGACAGGACCGTCACCACACACACGTTTAGATAAAAGGCCCGAGCAGTCTCACCACTTGGCCTCAACGTGCGTGCTGAGTTAACAAAGCAAGTCTGTTTCCAGCTGAGAAGGTCCTGGCAGAAGAGGCCCTCCGCGGCCTGGCTCAGCAAACACACAGACAGTGCCTTCTGGGCGGGGGCGGAGACGGAGGGACGCGGTGCCGGGCCCCGTCGGGGGTGCGGGTGCAGGTACCGGGGTTCCGGGAGGCCCGCGCCAACCAGAACAGGCACTCTGGGTCACTTCCTCGACAACAGACAACCAGTGTCTCCTGTTTTTGAGACCCCCCCCCCCCCCACACAGCGAGCTGGTCAGGGGATTGTCGGTCGAGTGCTCTCCTCCAGGTAAAGCCGAACTGTGACTTGGAGGTTGCCTGGTCCGCCAGGACTGACCACCTGGGGTTCTTAACCGCTCCCGTAATTAAGACCCAACATTTAGGACGTTCTCCTGCTGCAGGCTGTGTTCCAGGTTCCATCCCCAGAGCAGCCCTTTCCGTGTGACCAACTGTGACCAACGTGTCTTACTGCTTACTGATCACTACTGATCGCTGCAGGTCAGAAACTACATGTTTTACGTATCTTACCTCAATTAATCCTTGTAACCATGTGAGGGAGAGACTATCACTGTATAAATGAGACTAAGTTTCAGAGAGGCTAAGAAATAGCCCAAGGTCACATAGCACCTGGCAGCAGTGCTAGATTCAAACAATGGTATAATCCCAGAGCCAACAAATACTACTCTAATAGTTTTTTTTCCCCTTGAGTCTGTAAATTAGTAAAGTCCTTAACACCTTACCTTAAATTGTTACCAGGCAAAAATGTGATCTGACATTCAGGGTTTTGCACAATTAGAAGGGAAATGCCTGTCACCCCCGGGATTCTGGGCGGGACGAGGTTAAACCTGTCAGTTCCTACAGCCGGGGGGCAAGCTTTCGCATCACGAGTAAAGTCCAGAAGCGTCCTCACATCCCTGCCAGATTTTCTGGCACCAAACTTAAAAAAAAAAAATCTGCTTTTCAGTGATTCTGGGTTCAGCAGCTGCAGGCAGAGCATGTGGACCTGCAGCGCTTTCCTGAGGCCACTCCCTCGGTCCCTGCCTGGGCGGTTGCCGACCAGCCACAGCTTGTGGACCCCTTGCTGATGGGTGCTTCTGTGCCGTGTGGGATGCAGGGCGTCTCGGTGGCTGGCCTGGGCTGCTGGAAACACGGGAGGTGGCGGGAGCAACCGCGGGGCCGTGGGGGGCGGGAGGGGGGTGGGGCCCAGGACGATTCTGTCTCACAAACCTGCAGAGCCCGTGCACACACACCCTTCCGCCCGGTGTGGCTCTGGCCCCGGAACCCCCCGCTCCACGGCAGCCACTCGAGGCTCACAGCACGGGCGCACATGCGGATCCTGAGGTCCTTTCTGCTCACCGTACCTCTTCTGCGTGGTCACGACTGTGGTTTTTGTGGACGCTGACGTGGGAGACGGTTTAGACCTCTTCCAGGAAAACGGCTCCCGCGCCGCTACCAGCAACTCCTCCCCGCTGACCACGTTCACCTCCAGGAACCGGCCGATGGTGAAGCTGGAGAAGCAGAGCAGGAGGAGCTCCCTGCACCGGCCGGAACTCCTGGGAACGGCCAAACACACCACAGTCGTGGTCAGAAGACAAGCAGGCCTGACTGAGTCCCCTTCGCGCCGTGTGTGAAGTGGGCCACGAAGCCACAGTCACCCCTGGATTTTACTAATTCTTCTCAGAGGAAAAAAAGGAGCTTCCAAAGACAAGAAATCTACTATTTTCCCACCATAAGATGAACCACATAAGCTGTAATTCTCAAACTTGAGAACAGCGGCAAGTTTCTCAAGTTTAGGTCAGAACTAGTACGATGTTACCAGAAGTCCTGTTTTCAGTTTGCTTTCTGCCCAATTTCCTGCTGCTGCTCTAATCCAGGCTCTGCTGGGCACTCCGTGGACTGTGCTCACCTACTGCCTTTGCATGGCTTTCTTATCCTCGTGTTAAAGGGATCATTCAAAGTGGTGGCCTCACAAACGTCCGACTGAAGGACACCTTGTGTGAAGGGTCAGTTGTCCATGGGTCTGAAGCAAGGTGGTGGTTTAATCAGTCACATTTTAATTGTGATTTCTTTATTTTAATGGAGACTATATGCACACGAGAGGGGCAAGGACAGAGAGACAGGGAAAGAGAGAGTCCCAAGCAGGCTCCAGGCTGTCAGCACAGAGCCCTATGCAGGGCTCCATCTCACAACCCTGGGATCGTGACCTGAGCTGAGCTGAGAGGCAGGTGTGTAACTGACGGATCCACCCAGGCGTCCCCATTTTAGAAAAGATTCAGAATTAGCAACACAGAGGACTACTGAGGAAGGCTGAGGCCGGTAGCCCCGGCGCCCAGCTGCTGGGACCAGCGGGCAGGGTAGGGGAGCTCGGGATTCAGGAAAGGAGGCGGAGGAGGAGGACCTTGACCCACCTGCTCAGGGAGGGAGGCCTCAGGCCCCTGCCCCAGGAGCCTACATCAGGGCCAGCTGCCCAGGTGGGGATGGAGGCCTGGGAGGCCTCGGCCCAGGGAGGGGCAGGAGGGGCAGAGGCCGAGTGCAAGGACTCCCCCCCGGGACTGAGGGGCAGGGCTGCGTGGACTAGGTGGGGGCACCTGGGCTCGGGGAGGCAACTCCTCGGGGTGGTAAACTCACTCAAGCCATTTTCTCCACCAGTACTTTTTTCTTACAGTTTTGTCTCATCAAAATAGTTAGGAATATTCTATAACCTCCAACCTGGAAGTATCACACAGGAAGACTACAGACACAAATGCACGGATGTCCCCAAAATCCACCCCTCCCAGCCCTCTGGCCACGTACTTTGCATCACAAGTGACCGTAAGCATCGTCTTTCCACCCGGAGGGATGCACCCTCCGGGTTCCAGCTCCGAGGCCTGCTTCCTTGGTGCTGTCTGTTCTTTGTCTCCGTTTCCTCCTTTACCGGTACAGTCATCTGGGAGATGGAATTAAACCAAACTTAGGTTGAGGGAGGCCGCTCCTGACGGCAGCAGCGTGCTAGCGGGAGCGAGCGCTCGCCGCCCGCAGACAGGCGCGCCCACAGCCAAGCCCCAGACGGCCGCGGTCAGGACGGAGGGCAGCCAGGCCTGAGTGCAGGACCATCCGGGGGACCAGCGTGTCTAAAGGCCCTTCTGGGATCTGTCAAGCTATTTTTGCTCTTCTCCTCGGTCACAAAACATCAGGGAAGAGCCCAGAACCAAAAAGCTCCCAGGATTATCTGCTGCACCAGCTGGAGCGCTCTGGCCTCTCCCGGCCCCGGGCCCCCACCAGCAGGCTCGCGGTCACACGGCCCTGCAGGGCGCAGGGGCAGCGGAGCCCTGGCCGGCAGAGCACGGCAACAGGTGAGCCGTCTACCTGGAGAGACGCCTTGGTTGTTCCCGGAACTGCTCTCCGATGTCGGAGAGGCTGTGCTTTTTTGGTAGCTGTCCAGTGAGTTAGTATTTTCATCTGAAAAATTCTTCTCCTTCTCAGGGACAGGAACAAGGGACCCTGCGCGGCACGTCTGGCCTTCATCCAGCATTTGAAATCTGAATTGTTTAGCTTTATCCCAGCCAGCCAGTTTACAGCTGACTAAGTTCTGAGGAACGTCTCCTTTATTCCTGGAAAGAGAAAATGAGCCATGAACACAGACAAGGTTCCTGACGCTCAAACAATCAGCTACCATAAAACACACAATTCAATCTGATGAGTGAAAGGTGAGTGTAAATACCTTTATAAGTGAAAAAAATATTTTAGGGTGAAAAGCTTTTAAGAGATTTCCATAAAGGAGAAAACGAGCAGGTAAAGTAGGTGCTTTGTGAGGGACAGCCCGTGAGCAGCAGGGAGAAGGGGAGGGCGGAGCGAGGGTCTGAAGCGGGCTCCATGCTGTCCGCAGAGAGCTCCACGGGAGGCTTGAACTCGTGGACCGTGAGACCACGGCCTGAGCCGAAGTCAGATGTCTGACCACCTGAGCCACCCAGGCGCCCCTATTCCGCAGAAATTCTTAAATCACAGTTTAAAACCCATTAAACATAACTTAAGCGCTGAACTTACTCTATCCAGATCACCATATCTTTACTTCCTCCTTCTTTTAATGTTCCAAAATTTGTCATCCTTGTGACTTCAACATCACCTTTGTTCTTCAGTAAAAGGGCTTCACAGAACTCACCGGCAGTCTCTTCGAAGGCAGAGGAGTCCCTGGAGAGAGCACCCGGAGAACAGCATGACCCTGGCAGGTGTCCGGAAGCCCCCTCCCCCGACAGCCACGCTCCTTCCCGACACACTGACCGCAGGGCCAAGTGGAGGGATGAAACACCGACTCCCCAAGGACGCGGCTACAAAAGCACAGACAGAGTTCCTACAAGACTCAGAATTTCAGATGACAGCAAATCTTCCGGAAGAAAATTACAAATCCTAAACAATCTAGAAGAAAAACAACTCTGTGGTGACATCCTGAAGGAGTTCCTGACGCTGGGAACACGACAAGGACCCGTGCCCACCAGCAGCACAGATGCCGGGGAGGGAGCCAGCAGTCCTCTGCTCAGCTACCGGGAGAGCAAGAGAAGGCACCGACTCCCTCACCCCCCTCACAGGCCCTCCTATTTCCCTTCATTCTGCGGACAGTGCTGGGAAGCAGGTGCTTTGACCTTCACTGCGTCCCCACGGAGCTGGTCTAGACAGTAAACCTGGCATCACTCCCTCCCTGCCGGCCTGCAGCTCCACACGGTGGCCCCTGCTCCGCCAGCTCCTGCCCTGCCAACACCTCCCGCCCACCCCTGCCCTCCCTTGTCCTCCCTCGTCCTGTCCACTGCGCACACGTGCTGACGGGGCCAGCTCTCCTCCTGCACCTCCCACAGCTCGGACAGTCTCACCGCTGCCCTGTGCCCTGACCCCGGGCTGGGGGGCGTGGGCTGGGGTGTGCAGGTGGCGGTAGAGGCAGACAGCCCACATCTAACACCTGTTAATGGAGGGCTGAGAATTATGAATGAAGATGGGAGTCGAGAACGGCTGGGCGGTTTCAGGCTCACCACCCAGAAAACCAGGGAGGGGAGGACGGCGCAGGCGCGCCGGAGAAGAGCGGACGCTCGGCCTCGCACTCATTCACGGGGACCGTCTATTGGATGTTCATCTGGGCAGGCAGTGGGTGTGAGTGGGGAGCACACGGGGGGCGAACGCTGTGGAATGGGGTCTGGCTCACAGAGGGAACCCCCACACGCACAGAGCCCCGATGCCCTACGCTGCCCCCAGAAGCCTCTTCTCTGCGCACAGGAAGCCTGAGTGGGGTGACAGCACCTAAACTCTCCGAGGGCAGGAGCACCGCTCTTCCCTGTCCAAGGCAGTGCTCCTGGGGCCACGGTGCTAGGCACACAGAGGGCACTGGCCGAGCTTCTGTGGAGGATGGGACATTCATCTCTGTTCCAAACTCGGGAAATGGGCACTGACCGACCACCGGCTGTGAGTTCCCTGGGACCCTCTGATCCCCGACTCTGACAGCGTCAGTGACGGAGGGGATGACTATTTGCGGTAGTCAAGGGAGAAGCCTTATGTGGTCCACCCGGCATTAGAGTGATCCCCCCAGGGGAGCGAGCACCCCCAAACCTACATCTGAGGCCACCGCAGCTCGGGGGGCACTTGAGGAGTCTCCCCAGAAACTGACCACCCACAGCCAGGGAGCCCACCAGTGGGGCCCCTGCCCACTCAACAGATACCAGTCCACACACGCTGTGAGCCACCACGCCCCTCACACACATCAATAAGTCATAGAGCACGACAGAAAGTAAATGTTTAAAGAAGCCCAGACTGAGCGATAAGGATCTAGAAGTGGAGACAAATTAGAAGTCACGCCAATGAATGTGCCTGGCCCCTGAGGGCCAGGATGGCAGCTGCCTTCTCCCTGACGGTCAGTCCGGGCAGCCCCCCTGTGCCCATGGCAGCCGGGAGCCCAGTTAGATGCAGTGTCATTTTCGAGCATTTCTGAGCTTGAATGAAGAGCAGGGAAGCGCATGTTTCCATGATGTGGGTGTTTCCTTAAACCAGGAGGGAGCTCGGAGTGATCCGGTGCCCGCTGCTGCCCTGGGGCTTCACGGAGAAGGATGGAGCCGGCGGGGGGAGGATGGATTCGGGGGGAGGGTGCGGCGGCGGCGCCGGACAGTGAGTCCGCCTGTCTCACGCTGGCACCCCGGGTCGTCAGAGGGAGCTGCCCCAGGGCTCTGGTGCCTCCCAGGGCCCCCGGGCTGCGAGAGGAAGTAAGGGCAACACATCCTGCTTCACCGCCCCACGGGCAGGCCTGAGTCATTCTCCAGCAGGAAGAAGCAGGGGAACAGACGGGGGCACCGAGCGGCCACGGTGACGGTGACTGCTGGACGGGATGCGGCAAGGGTCCCATGTGGCAGAGCCTCCTCACCCCACCCCCCTGCACAGCCTTGACCAGGCGGTCCATTCTCCCGAGTGTCACGTCACGTGGCTGGTGAACCAGTGGCACTCCCCTCGCGGTCACCCCCGAGGCGCACAGACAGAGGCAGCTGCAGGCAGGACAGGACGCAAACTCCTTCGGGCACAGAACCTGCGCTCTCTGAGGCGAGAGGGTAACAGAGCGCTAAGGGCCTTGCCGAGCAAGCTCACTGGCGGTGAAGCGCTGAGGAGAGAACGCGGCGGAGAGGGGCAGGGGGCAGGGCTCCCGCTCCCACTGAGAGCTCCGGGGAGGCCCCGTGTGTCATACCCACACGCGGACCCGGCGGGAGGCTGCTGGGTCCACGGAATAAAGGACACAGATACCAGAAATTCAGTAATTCTAAGAACCCACTGCACTCAACACATCAAAAAAATGCCAACACATGAAAGACGAATGAAAGTTACAAAAACCCACCAAAATTTGCAAACTGCCGACATCAGACAAGGGGCTAAGGAGCCCTTAACTCGAACTTCAAGCAAACAGAGAAGGCTGACCATCCCCCAGGAGATACTACTCTCCCTCGACCCACCCAGCTCAGGATCAGACCGGCTAGTTCTCGGGCTCATTAAAGCCACTCTGAAACGCACTTAAATCGCACCCCCCCCCAGAGGAGAAAGGGGCGCCTCCTACCCCGTCTTCACCGGGGCCATGCACAGGGCCCTCCAGGCGTAGCAGGACTGGCTGCTCTCCACCACCACGGCGCTGACCACGTCGTGTCTTCGGGGCACGTATCCTTCCGCAAGTTTCAGCGAGTCCAAGGTGAAGAAGATGCTGTCGTCCAGCACCCCGTTTCTCCCGCAGAGGCTGGAAATGCAGACCTGCGGGCACCGCGGCAGACGGCGGCTCAGACGTGCGCCGCATGGCAGTGGGGGGGGGGGGGGTGTCCCTCTGGGACCAGAAATACCCGCCCGGCCGCTGGGCAGCAGCGCCCCTGGACCCCCCTGCAGACAGCGTCCAGCCTCTGCGGGGAGCAAGGGGCCTGGTCCTGGAGAAGGGAGTGTGCAAGGACCCTGGAGCCAAGGCCGAGGCGGCACGGCGGGAGCGTGTCGGCGGTGCCCTCGGTGCCGGTGTCCAGTGCCCAGGCACGCCCACCCTCACAGGTGGGCTCCGGCCCCGCCTCCACCCCACTCGGTCCCAGTGGTCACGACATTTTCACATTCTGTGAAACTACAGAGCTTAGAGTTTCATGAGATGAGTCAGTCGGCCGACCCCCAATTACGTCCCCAAGGAAACCAGTGCTCCTGGCAGGGAAAGGGGCTTTCTGGCCAAGCCTGAGCCTTATTTAGCTTGACTTCCCAATGCACCCGGAAGAAGGCGGGGCTGTGGAAACACCGGAAGACCAGGACAGGCAAGGGCCAGCACCTACCCTGTCCACGCGCTTGAACCTCAGCGGCTTCACGGAGAGGGCCTCGCTGGTGCAGGTGCCCGGCCGGATCCAGTACTCCGCCTCCACCCAGTCTCCCTTGCAGGGCCTGAAACCTCCGGGCAGGGAAACGGCGGGGCTTACTCAGCGGGGCTGGCGCTATCAGCGCGCACCACCCATCCTGAAGGCACGCGGCACCGCCCGTCTCCGTCCTAACGACGCTGACCCATCCTGGTTCTCATCCTGGCGTACCAGGCGACCGGAGCAGACGATGTGACAGACCGGCCTCCCGCCCTTTCCACAGCCTCACCCTGTCTTGCCTGCGAGGGCACAGGCAGGGAGTGGGGGAGACCGTGGCCAGCGTGGTCACACACCTGGTCTGTACCGTCTCAGGATCTTACCTGGTTTCAAATATGCCCACATTGTTCAGAAGTCCTATGAACGACTGCAACAAGATAAGCTGGAGAGCCAATTCCTTACCCCTCCAGCGTCCAGGGAGGGCAGGCCACGTGCCCCGGACGGGCTCTCTAGGAGGCGGGCCCTGCTCCGTGCCAGCTCGGTCCAGAAACGGTGTGAGTGCCCGCCCCATCAGGTTCACACAGGGTACTCGGCGACAGAGGGACGCGTTCTCGGACCTGAGAGCTGGGAGCGCGTGTGCCCCTGCCAGGCCCCGGGGGTGCAGGTAGCTGTGCCGCGGCCTGCAGGACGCAGGGTGCCACCGCGCCGCCCCCCCCCCCCCCCGGCGGGTGGGTGGGAATGCTGGGAAACTGTAGGTTCCGTGACATGACGTGGCTTAACCTTCCCAAGGTAAAACACGAGTAGTCTGGACAGGTTTGCCGTGATGCGTGGTGCAAAGCTGCCACTTATTCGAACCTCTTTGTTATCTTACAATAAATACTTCTTTTAAAAATATTTTACTTTTTTAAGTAGGATCAAGAGTCACACCCTCTACCGACTGAGCCAGCCATAAATACTTTTGACAGCAATCAGTTCAAAAAACAAAAGTGCGTAATTTAAAACTGAGTTTGTTTCTCAAGAAAGCTGGTGATAAATTCCTAAGAGCCCAAACCTTTGCCAACATCTACGGATCAGCACAAGGGCCCCGCCGGCGCCGCCAGGGGGAAGCAGCCCGAAGAAGCAGGCGTGCGGGGCGCGGGCCTCCGCGCCAGGCGCTATTCCGGAGGACGGTGCCCCGAAGCACCCCGCAACAAGGGTGCCGGCGCATCTACGAGCCAGGACCCCAGGTATCAAATGACTGTTTAGCATAATTCTGCTGAATTTTTATCCCAAATCTCTGAGATACACGTGAAAAATGGAGCGGTGTGTTAGCTGGATAAAAGTTACTTCAAAGTGAAAACACTGAAGCAAATTCAACCAACGGTTTGATTTTTTTCCCATGAGAATTATGGAATCAAGGAAAGATTCTCAAAGATCATCCTGTTGAAGGAAAAATATCTGACATCACCGTGAATACTTCTGGAAATTCAGCATAGAAATTCAACACCAGAGGTAACGTTTGTTTTTATGCTAACAACATAAATACAAGTTTTGATCGAACAGGAATAAAGCACCGTAGTAAAAACGAGGTCCTGACATGTTAAAAAACGCTACCAGGCAGAAGCGTACTTGGAACTGTGGCGTGTAGAGTCGTGCTTTCTCGCACACACGCCGCTGCGTCCGGCGAGCTGGGCACAAGCGTGGCGGTCAGGATGTAGCCACATGCACAGACACGTAAAGGTAACCAAACTATGAAACTTCCACGGCAAAACGGACTTTAACAAAACAATCAAAACCACCGGGTCTAGCAGCCGTGGTCTCCCCGCTGCCCCACCTTCGGGATTTCTCGAACCTCTGAAGAAACACTTTGTAAATCAACCCGATGATGGTGCTCCTTTTCTTATTTTTTTTAAGTGAGACCTCTAAATTTTGGTCATGCTTTGTTCAAAATTGGTTGGGAATCTTTACTCAAAATAATGAATAAATGTGGAAACAAAAATCTTCAGCCTTTGAAGCCTTTTGTAAATTGCATTTATTGAAAATACAGCTTGAGGCAGCCGGGGTGGCTCCGCTGGCTGAGCATCTAACGCTTGATTCCGGCTGAAGTCATGGTCTTGGGGTTGTGGGATCACTGAGTGTGGAACCTGCTTAAGATTCTTTCACCCTTTCCCTCTGCCCCTTTCCCCAGCTCGTGTTCTCTCTTAGGAAGGAGGGAAAGAAGGAAGGAAGGATGGAAGGAAGAAAAATAGAAAGAATAGCTTCTAAACAGGAAGACAGTGACACTGACTGGCATCAAACCAATGGAGGAAATGACGCAATGAGACCCCAGGAGCCTGCATGGCACGCACGGATCAAAGCTGAGGTCTTAGGGTTGGATTCAACACTACCCCAACTTGTGTCAAAAGAGTCTTCTAACAAAGCCTTTTACTTAAAAAAAAAAAAAAGTTTATGTATTTTGAGAGAGCAAGCACATGTGGGGGGGAGGGGCAGAGAGAGAGGAAGAGAGAGAGAATCCCAAGCAGGCTCCTCACTGCCAGCACAGAGCCCGAAATGGGGCTTGAACTCATGAACCATGAGATTATGACCTGAGCTGACGTCAAGAGTTGGACACTCACTCAGTGACCCAGGAACCCCAAAGCCCTTTACTTTTAATTGGATAAATGGATATTCTGTGATGGAATGAATGAAATTGATGAGACCTATCAATTCACAACATCCAAATTTGGTGTAACATGAAAAATATCAGAGACAACTTACCTGATAAGTTTTAGTTTATGATAATATTTGAACACCTTTATACTCATAAAGGGGAAAAAAAAAGCCCCACCAAAAAAACAGTACCTGTGAAAACTTCTGGCCTGAGACAGGTACACATTTCAGTAGAAAAAACCCCGGGCGTGGGAACGCAAACTGGCACAGCCGCTCTGGAGAAGAGCATGGAGAGTCCTCAAAAAATAAAAAACAGAACCACCCTACAACCCAGAACGTGCACTAGGTGTTTATCCAAGGGATACAGGTGTGCTGTTTCGAAGGGACACGTGCACCCCAGTGTTCATAGCAGCGCTATCGACTGTAGCCAAAGCATGGAGAGAGCGCAAATGTCCACTGACAGACGAGTGGATAGAGAAGATGTGGTGTAAACACAGTGGAGTACTACTCAGCAATAAAAAAGAACGAAATCTTGCCATTTGCAATGATGTGGATGGAACGGAGGGAATTACGCTAAGCAAAGTTAGTCAGAGAAGACAAATATCATATAATTTTACTCATATATGGAATTTAAGATACAAAACAGATGACACAGGGAGGGAAGCGGCAAGAGGAGCAAACCAGAGAGAGACAGACACAAGGAACAAAGTGAGGGCTGCTGGAGGGGCTGTGGGTGCGGGGCTGGGCTCCATGGGTGAGAGGCAGGAAGGAATCTACTCCTGAAACCACCGTTGCACTACGTGCTAACTTGGATGTAAATTAAGGAAAAAAACCTAATTATTAAAAAAAAGAAAGAAGAAACCCTGGACTTCTATCTTACATTTAGCAGATTTGTTCTGAGCTTACTAATATTTCCTCAATTAAAAAACGCCTACAGGGAGAGCCAAGCAAACGTTTCAGTTTCACATTCATCAACCATAAAATAACTGCTGTGAAGAAGATTCTAGACCATTGTATAAAAGAATGAAATTAGGATACTGAAAAATACATAATATTGTTTAGAATACCAGTGACATGGTGTTAGAAATACTGAGAAACTAAGGTGTTATGTACCAAGACTGTAATGACTAAGTAATGAATATTAAATTATTTTAATGGACCCAAGAATTTTTTTTCTAAAAAGAATTTCAGTTTTGCAATTTCCAAATCATGCTACTTTAAAGGTCCACCACTATAATAAAATCAATCTGTTAATCATTATGCAACTATTTCAAAAATGACTTAATTTGGGTTAACTTTAACACCTCTTTCCAGGGCGCAACTGTGTACCAATCTTGACCCTCACTCAGCTGGTCACCCTGGCTAGAGCTCTGGCTGCTGGAGAGGGACACGGCCACTGTCACAACGTGAGGTGGGGTGTGATGCTACTAATCTCACTCCCCTCTCTTCTGCCGACCGGTGGGTGCTGGCTAATCCCAACCAGAAACCAGAGGGCCAGGCTGGGCAGTCCCTGCTGGGCAGCACTGGGGCCAGAGTGGGGCGGATGCAGAAAGGCATCAGAGACTGTGCAATTCCAAAGGATAAAGAACTCTGGTCAAGGGAGAGGGTGTGTTTTGACCCCGGAAGGAGCGGGCCCACTGTTGGGTACAGGTTTTCAGACAGAAAATCTGAGGACCTCAGGGACGTTGGCAGGTGAAGAGCCATCCCTAGGGAGCACACGTGTCACTAAGGAGCACCCCGACACAGGGTGCAGCGCCCTGTATGACACGTGACCTAGGGAAAGGTCTCTGAAGGGATCCATGGGACTCCATCTCATAAGTGGGTCCGTAAACCAGTTTAAAACCAGTTTTAATGAAAATAAAGGAACGACCTGACTCAGGACCCAGGCTGAGAGCTCAGCCCGCGCCGGTTTCGGGACACGCGGGTGTGATCGGGCTGCCCCGCGCGAGGAAACGCCAAGTCCAGCGCACACTCAGACGTCAGCCCCACTCTCAGCCCCGCGATCCCCACCAAGGGCCCTTCTGTCCCCCAGGGGCCATGTGGCAGCCATGTCTGCAGACGTCCTGGGCTGTCACAGCCAGGGGCTGGGATGACAGCTACTACCGTCCAGCGGGCAGAGGTCAGGGAGGCTGCTGAACACATCCCCTAAGTCTCAGGGCGGACCCCACACCCGAGGGACCAGGCTCAGATGTCACAGGACAGAGCACGGGAAAGTCTGCTTCAGGCTGACCGCTCAGCTCCCCCTCCGCCTTGGCCTGAAGGACTAAGGATTCAATGGATATTCACTCACAAGCCAGCTCGAGCCCTGCCGCTGGCGTTCAGAATTCCCGCGAGATGGAGGCAGGGCGCCCGGCGGCTTGATGGGTGGAGCATGTGACTCTTGATCTTGGGTTTGTGAGTTTGAGCCCCATGCAGAGGCTAGAGTTTACATTGAAAAAAACCAAAAGGTTAAAAAAAAAAAAAAAGAGTTCCCATAAGTGTTATACGTGGGCTTAGATGTGAAATGTCATCCCAAAACCGGGCCGATGGCCACCACGGTCTCCGCAGTGCGAGAGTGCGGGGTGCCGGTGACCTGCGACCCCCCCCCCCACTCTTCAGTCTGCACAGGCTCGCACCCCTCCCCAGTGACACCCCTTCCTCAGACAGTCAGAGCTCGCTCACCTCTCCCGCTCCAAGGACTGCACACAGCCGAACCGACTCACCCGGCTTACCCTGGAAGGTCTGGACACAATCTGCCTCACTTGGAGCCTCCCCACAGAGCCTCCGGCTGCTCTGCGCTCAGGAAGGCCTGGCCCTCCCGCGCCCTGGAGGGATCCTGCCACGGGGGCCGCCTCCCGGCAGGTGACAGCAGCCGCGCAGGAGCGGGGCCAGGCCGGAGCCTGAACAACGGTCAAGAAAGAGGCGGCGTATTCGGCCCCTCCTCCTCCTCCTCCTCCTACCTTCCGGTCAGACATTCGCACAGCAGCCTGCCTCCGCTCTCGTAAACGCAGCGGCCCCTTCCGCGTGGGCGCTGCCCACCGCTGTGCCCACGCTGCCACCGACCCGGAGGTGAGGAGCTATGAGACAGCACGTGGCCCACACGCTTTCCTATCTGGCCTTTTCCAGGAAAGGGTCTGCGGCCTCTGCTTTGGACTCTCATTACCTTCTTTCCCATCACGCTTTCCCTCAAGAATGTTCTCCTTGCTAAGTATGGCGGGTCATCAGCTATCTGGACTCTCTGAGTGACCCTCTCAGTTCAAGAAGACAGAGACTGTGCTAGGAAATCCCCCCACCCAGGCCCCCAGTGCCAGTCCTCGTGGTGAACCTTCCGGCAACACCTGCAGCATGAACTGTGTCCCAGTCGGGAGTGACTTCCTGTTGGCATAGTTGTAGGGACCCAGGGATTTCCTTTGGAGCTGAGCAACTGTGGGCTCAGTTTTTCCAGAATTGAGAGTTTCTCTGACAGAACGGAGATTTTTAAAACCCCAGCCACCTAACGATTTTATTCTGGAAACTCCTAGGGTTAGCAACAAAGGTCAGAGTCCTGGCTTTGACGTCGGAGAAGAGCAGACCAGCAAGCTGCCCGGCGGGCTGACCTAACCGCCCTCCTGCACTGGGCTCCCGGGCAGCCAGGGCCGGAGAGAACGCCGGCTCTTCCCCAGGCCTCCCGGTGCGGCTGGCGAGGTGAGCAGCTGGAGCTGCTGGAGCTCCGCTCAAGCCTCACCCCTGCCCCCAGCAGCTTTTCCAGTTCCCGCCCAATTGCACGGCGTGTAAGGGTGTCTCCTCGGGAGACAGCAGGCACGTGATAAATGGTGCTGAGCTGAGTCAAACTAACGGCAGTAACGACTTACTCAGTTAGATATAAAATCAAAGTTTGAGATCAGCTAAAAAAAAATGACACGTACTCATGGAAAGACACCACGTTATCCCCAGGTCATACGTGGAAACATCCGAAGTGCTGTAAAAACAACAGTCCCCTCAGAGGTCTGTAACACTGCTGACTCACAGGAGGAACAGTTACCCAGCAGCTGGTGGCTCCATTCAGCAAATGACACGAGACAAATCCCAGCAGTCTACACCAGCCACACCACTTGAAGCCAACGTCTGCTGAACCCATTCTAATCCCAAACCCTCTCAACAAGCAAAGCACGCTCAAATCTGACCCCGTCAAGTGTACAGCCATCTCAAATCTAAGTCATAAAACTTAAACCCCCCACGAAACCTAACCTTAAATTTAAGCAGAAGCCCATCGGCATACCTTCACAAACACTCTCCAGAGAGAAGTATGTGGTCTGACTGATGTAGCCAGCTCCTGGCATGACCGACGTCACACAGCCGATCAGCACTCGGGGGCTGGAGTCTGCCAGCCCTCTGCCGTGGCTTTTGCTGTCATCTTCCCATTTATCAGAGAAAGCTTCCACCTGTAAGACAAACGAACCCTTACTCAAAACATAAGGAGACTACCAAAAAAGAGAAACTACAGGCCAGCACAGATATTAAACACGCCCAACCGGACGCCGCAGGCGAGTCGGGCAGCGTTCTGCCAGCGCTCGGCGCCACAACCAGGGCGGGCGCTCAGCCGCGCGCCGGGCCTCACGTTCCGTAGGACAGGGGGACACGGAAAGCTCAGTCACGGAGAGAAGGCACCTGACCAAACATCCTCTCACGTTTTCACACTCAAACCAGGAACGTGAGGAGACTTCCTCACCACGCCGAAGCCCGTGTATGAAAACCCAGCACCCACACCGCACTCAGCGACGGAGACGGAGAGCTCCACCCCTAGGATAAGGACCAGGCAAGGACTTCACTACCTCTGCTCAAGAAAAGTGCTGAAGTCATAGCCAGAGCAACTGGGCAAGAAAACTAAAAGGCATCTTAACTAGAAAGGAAAAAGTAAAAATATTTGTTTACAGATGGCATGATCTTATATGGAGAAACTGCTAAACATTTCATAAAAAGTTTGTTACAGCTGATAACCAAATTCAGCAAACTTATAAGCATAGAAAATCAACATATAAAAATCAGTTGTACCCGTATGCACTTGCAATGAACGTTCCAAAAAAGGAAATTAAGAAAATTCCATGGGGCACCTGGGTGGCTCAGTGAGTGAAGCGTCAGACCTCAGCTCAGGTCATGATCTTGAGGTTGGTGGGTTCGAGCCCTGCGTCAGGCTCTGTGCGGACAGCTCAGAGCCTGGACCTGCTTTGGATTCTGCGTCTCCCTCTCTCCCTGACCCTCCCCTGCTCGTGCTCCCACTCTCTCTCTCAAAAAATAAATATATATTTAAAAAACTTTAAAAAAACCAGATGAGTGTACAAAGTATAGGCTACACATAGAATGGAATACTATCCAGCCACTAAAAGGAATGAAATTCTGATACATGTCACATGGATAAACCTTGAAAATATTATGCAAAATCTGATGATGCAAACACAAAGGATAACAATCACATGACTCCACTTAGATGAGATACTAGAAGAGTCAAATTCACAGAGATAGAAAGTAGAATAGTGAATTTTTGTTTTGGGGATGATGAAAGAGGTGTGAAAATAGTGGTCATGGGTGCACAACAAGGTGAGTATACTTAATGTCACTGGGTTGTGCACCTAAAAATGGGTCAAATGGTAAATTTTATGTATATTTTACCACAATGAAAGCTACGTAAAAATATGCAAAGAAATTCCACATCCTTCATGACATCATTCAATACTACCCAACGTTGGTGAACCGAACAAAGATGCAAGCATGTTATTCAAGTGAGTCAGGAACCTACTGAGGAGCTAAGAACAGAAACCGAGAAGAACCCTGGCCTGAGGGAAAAAGCACAGTGGGAGTGTGTGTAATCTTTCTGTAGTACGGCAGGCCAGAGCAATCCACTAGAACTTTCTGTGATGAGAGAGGTTTTCATGGCTGTGCTGCCCAACGTGGCAGCCACCAGCTGCAATTAGCACTTGAAATTTGTGGTTAGTGAAGCTGAGTAATTAATTTTAGGTTTCATTTACTCTCAACAAATTAAAATTTCAATTTAAATAGCCACACATGACTGGTGGTATCATACTGAATGGTGTAATTCTAGAATTTGATATTTAAATGTACTACTTTTAAGATTTAAGAAAGATAATATTAAGCATTGAGATACCATTTACTAACCATAATAATAATCAAATACATCTTAACCATTTAAAAAATATATACGCATTTCAAGTGTATTTATTATTGATTTTGAAAGGGGAGGGAGAGAGAGGAGAGGCAGAATCCCGAGGTAGCTCCACACCATCAGTGCAGAGCCCGACGTGGGGCTTAAACTCATAAACCATGAGAGCATGACCTGAGCGGAAATCAAGAGTTGGACACTTAACTGACTGAGCCACCATGCAGCCCTTAACCATTTTTAAAAAGGAGTTGAGCTCAGTAAGTTTGCCAGCTACCAAATTAGGTAACGAAAAGTTCTGGGTGCCCAGGTAGCTCCGTTGGTTGGGTATCTCACTTCGGCTCAGGTCATCATCTCCCAGTTAGAGGGTTCGAGCCCCAGGTCGGGCTCTGTGCTGACAGCCCGGAGCCCGGAGCCCGCTTCAGATTCTGAGTCTTCCCTCATTCTCTGCTCTTCTCCCATTAAAAAAATCAATAGCTTTCCTACATAGAAGGAAAACCATTAATTTAAAACTACAAAGCAAAATTATATTGATGATAAAGTAAAATAATAAAATTTTCAGATATAAACAAGAAATTAGCAGAACCTAAATAAAGCTACTAAGCAGTAAACAGAACATACATAAAGGCTTAAATAATTGGACAAACTGTAGCTGGAGAAATCTGTAGATGGTACCCCTTAGCCTAAATGGATGCACAAAGTCAGTACTGTCCAAAGTGAAGCTGAGCCAAGTAGGAGGAACAGAATGACCTGAATGTTAGTCCAGAATAATCGGAGAGAGTAGGAGGGAAGGCAGCCTCCCGGCCAGGGAGGAGACCGTGCACAGAGGCCCAGGGACCGGGGTCAGGACCAGCAAGGCCCCGTGCGCATGGGGCTCTGTGTGTGATGAAGTCATGTTCCTAATCAGAAGGGCCGACGGCAGGACGACGGGCCAGCTGGGGAAGAAGAGTCTGGTTCCTTCCTTCCGTCTTACGGCAAGTAGATTCCAGGCAGATTAAATGTTTAAACGTCAATAAACAATTTTCAGAGAAAACCTGAGTGTGTATTTATAAGCAGAATAAGCCTCTCTAAGGATCCTTACAGAGGCAAAAGTCACAGAGAAAAGATAAACACATTTAACTACATAAAATGAAACTTTATGAAACAAAATCCAAAGAGAACCTTGGGGGAAATATCTGCAACACTTTCATATAATAATTTTCCTTAAAAAGTTCGATTTTCCCAATAAGACAAGGATGTCTACTCTTTCCACTTTTATTCGACAGAGAACTGGAAGTCCTATGCCACAACAGTTAGACAACATGAAGAAATAAAAAGCACGCAAACTGGCAAGCACACCTGAAACTCATGATTCGCAGATGACATGGCACTGGATAGAGGAGCCCTAAGGACGCCACCGAACAGCTGCTAAAACAGATACATGAACTTAGTAAAGCTGTAGGATACAAACCACTGCACAGAATTCTGCTGCATTCCTATGTAAGTAATAACGAAGCAGCAGAAAGTGGAATTAAGAAAACAATCTCACTTACACCTGTGCAAAAGCAATAAAATATCTAAGAATAAACAATCGGAGAGAGACAGAGAAAGAGATGAAAGACTTGTACCCTGAAAACTATAAAACACTGATGAAAGAAACTCAAGATGACAAAGAAATGGAAAGACATCCCATGCTCATGGGATGGAACAAATATTGTTAAAACGTCTACGCCACCCAAAGCAGTCCACACATTTCATGCAATCACCACCAAAACACCAGCAGCATTTTTCACAACTAGAACAAACAATCCTAAAATTTATTTGGAACCACAAAAGACCCTGACTAGCCAAAGCAATCTTGAAAAAGAGAAACAAAACTGGAGGTATCACAATCCCAGACTTCAAATAATATTACAAAGTGAGAATAATCAGAACAGTATGGTACTGGCATAAAAACAGACACAAAGTTAGATAAATGGAACAGAAAAAAAAGTCAGAAATAAACCCACAATTACATCATCAGCTAATCTTTGAAAAGGGAGGAATAAAAATACAAAGGCAAAAAGATAGTCTAGTCTCTTCAGGAAATAGTACTGGGAAAACTGAATAGCTACATGCAGAAGAATGAAACAAACTCTTTCTTACACCATATGCAAAAATAAACTCAAAATGGATCAAAGACCTAAATGTGAGACCTGAAACCATAAAAACCCTTGAAGACAGCAGAGGCAAGAAATTTCGCTGACATTGGCCATTGCAACACTTTTTTAGATACGTCTCTTGAGGCAAGAGAGTTAAAAGTAAAACTAAACTACTGAGACTACATCAAAATAAAAAGCTTCTTCACAGTGAAGGAAACAATCAGCGAAACAAAAAGGCAACCAATGGATTGAGAAGATATTTGCAAATGACACACCAGATAAAGGATTAGTATCCAAGATATATAAAGAACTTACACAACACCCAGCAAATAATCCAACTAAAAATGAGTGGAAGACATGAAAAGACATTTCCCCAGAGAAGACAGCAGATGGGCAACAGACACTTGAAAAGACGCTCAGCATCACTCATCATCAGGGAAATACCAATAAAAGCTAATGAGATACCACCTCACCTATCAGAATGGCTAAAATTAACCACACAAGAAACAAAAGGTGTTGACCAGGCTGTGGAGAGACGGGAAGCCTCTTGCACTGTTGGTGGGAATGGAAACCAGCGCAGCCACGTAGAAAACATTGTGAAGTTTCTTTAAAAAGTTAAAAGTAGAAATTACCCTACAATTTAGTAACCACACTACTGGGTATTTATCCCCAAAATACAAATACGCTAATTGAAAGGGATACACGTACCCTGTCCCCCATCTTTATAGCAGCATTAGCTACAAGAGCCAAATTATGGAAAGAGCCCAAGTGTCCACTGGCTGATAAATGTATAAGGAAGATGTAGTAAATATATACAGTGAAATATTACTCAGCTATAAAAAATGCAATCTTACCATTTGCAACAACATGGGTAAAGATATAGTATAAAAGTAAATGAAAGAACCCACTTAAGGAAAAACAAATACAATATGATTTCACTCATATGTGGAATTTAAGAAACAAAACAAATGAGCAAAAGGGGGAAAAAGAAGAGACACGAGCCGATACAGAAGACCCGTGACTATGCAGGAAAAACCGATGGTTCCCAGATGGGAGCTGAGGGGGGAGGGGTGAAATAGGTGACGGGAACTAAAGTTTAAAAAATTACCTAAAAATAGAACTAACACTTGACAGAGAAATTTTGAACCCTAGTAGTGTCCCTGCTAAAGGAATAGCAAGCCAAGGATGGGGAGAGGGAGAGATGAAGACGCGACAGGCTGACAAGGTGAGGCTATGCAGAAACTTCTGCCCAGAGAAAAAGTTCTTGAATATTTTGAAAGTTTATGGCTTTGTGGTAATGGTTGCAAAACTCTGTGAATATATTAAAACACTGAATTGTACACTTTAAATGGGTGACCTGTATGTTAATTATATCTCAATAAAATCTCACCAAAAAGAAAAGCAAGCTCTGATATCCTTATATAGAAACCTCAATTTAAAGAAGTTGAATCCAACAAAAAAGGGATAAAGAACATGAAAATTACTCTTAGAAAAAATGTGAAAAATTAATCTCCTTTAAGGCTTAAATTCAGATTAAAATTATGAGGTCACTTTTCACTTATTAGATTGGCGAAGATCTCACAGACTGGTGACACCCATGTCCCTGACGGCTCTGTAATGAGCAGTCTCACTCTGCTCCGGTGAGCATAAATTAATTGGTACGTTACTGGACGATACTCTGTAACCACTGAAATGCTGGGTGTGCACATCCTTTGACTCACAATTCCACTTCTAAGCATTAGAGCAGAAAAATACTACTTTTAAATGAAAATAAAATTAATAACAATCTACTAATTATATTTGCTAACTGGATAACAAAGAGGCCACTATTTCGGCCACCTTGGGGCCGGGGAGGCCTGCTGGGACCAGGACTCTGGAAACGACAGGTACGTCCGGAAGGCCGTGGCCAAGGCCGTCTCTGCGGGTCAGCGGGGTGTCCGGGACCGGACAGCGCGTACTACTCTTCTTAAAACTGACGGTCTTTGTGCGCCAGATGAAACTGACGTCCATCAAGGCAAGAGAAGCGCTTACGTGTACAAAGCAAACAACAGTACGGTGACTCCTGGTGGCAAAGCGAACAACCCCGATCAGAGAAAGCCGGGAAAAGGAGCTCCTGCTCACAGGAGCAGCGGCAGGACTCTCGCCAGATTCGCAAGCAGCCTTCCTGCTAACGCCACTGGGCGCAGAACCCATGTGATGCTGTACCCCTCGAGGATTTAAAATAACTAGAAAGTAAATAAATAAAGCTGTGGATTTTTTTCTTCTGTATTTTTTTAAAAAAGAGTCCAATCATTCTCTCTTTTTAAAAATATTTTATTATGTAATCTCTACCCCCAATGTGGGGTGTTTTCATACTCAGAACTCCGAGATCAAGAGCCGTACTCCCCACTGACTGTGCCAGCCAGGCACCCCGCTGTTATCATTTTGAACAAATTTTTAAAAGACTGTAAAAAACAGAAATGTTGTGGCCCCTGGGTGGCTTAGTCAGTTGAGTGTCCAACTTGATAACTGGCTCAGGTCATGATCTCATGGTTCATGGCACTGAGCCCCAAATCTGGCTCTGTGCTGATGGTGGAGGGCTGGACTGGGATTCATTCTCTCTCTTTCCGCCCCTCCCTCACTTGTGCGCATGCTCTCTTTCTCTCCCCAAATAAATAAATGTTAAAAAAAAGAAATAGAAATGTTGTGTTCTTTGCCCTCGTGTAAAATTATCAATGAGCTTTACTTTCTAAATTACAAATTTCTATGTTGTCTGAATATACAATGACCCCCATTGATTTTTTTAAGACCGAAACCACTATAAAAACAAAAGCACCCTCAAGACGGCACTTTCCACTCCCTGTCTTGCCCACGTTGTGTCTAAAAAGTTAACTAAACAGAAGGATACAAGGGCCCCTGGGGAGCTCAGTCCGTTAAGTGTCCAGCTTCGGCTCAGGTCATGATCTCACGGTTCATGAGTTCGAGCCCTGCGTCAGGTTCTGTGCTGACAGCTGAGCCTGGAGCCTGCTTTGGATTCTGTGTGTGTGTGTGTGTGTGTGTGTGTGTGTGTGTCTGCCTTGCCCCCTTATACTCTGTCTCTGTCACTCTCTCAAAAATAAACATTAAAAAATTTTTAATTAAGAAAAAGAAAAGAAGGATGGAGACATGAAGCCCCACAGTGAAGAGAGACTTCTTCGAAGACAACTCAGGCCTTACCCTAATTGCTTTCAGTCCACTTGACACTTTATCTTCTTGCACAACCGCAATAACTTCCTGTCCAACATTCAGAAGCACTTTGGAGGTCACCGCCTCATTGGAGAAGTAGATCAAGTCATCAATCATGCCATAATCGCCACAGTACCTTGTCACGACACCCTGGACGGTTTTCAGCTTGGGGTCACCTGAGACGGATAAACGAAGAGGTTACATGGACCATGAGTAAAGCAAGTCTACCCTACCATTAAACCCCACCAGTAAGAGGTAGAATACAGGCACATCCAGGGAGTTTGGAACCCTCCCGGGTGCGGTGGGGGGGTCTTCAGAGAGTGAGGTTTTTGAGGTTGACTGCCCGGGTTCCTCTGAGGGGCACAGGCAGCAGACTTGGCAGGGAGGGCTCAGACTCCAGAGCCACACCGCCTGGGTTTGAAGCCCAGCTCTCCTGCTTTCCGTCGGGTATCTCTGAGCTAGGTCCTTACCCATTAGCCACCCTGGGCCTCTTCCCATCTGTACGGTGGAGGCAGTTACGTCTGCACCCAGCACAGCTGTCTGAGCAGCGGCAGAGAGCAGCGTGGCCAGAGTTCCGCGTGGCCCGCGTGGGAAAGCACTACTGTACCAGGCGGCTCGCTCTGCGCTGGGATTACCGCCACCCTCCCGCCTCTCCCATCCCCCGGCCACAGCAGATGCTGTGTCCCCTCCCCGAACAAGGCGCCAGCGCAGGTTCCGGGCCTGGGGGAGGCCCAGCGGCAGCGCCCGTCCCCGCTCCGCCAGCACCCGCACCCCGGGCGCGCGGGAACCTCCCGCCACGCTGAGCTGAACCGGTGGCCGCGGCGGATGGACGGACTGGCTCTGGGTTACAGAGGGCCGTGCGGGTGCGGCTCGTGGCGGCTGCGGCCTCGGGCCCCGCTCGGGAGGGTATCGTGTCTTCAGTGGCCAGAAAAAGCGACTGGACAATCACCACCCTGAGCCCAGTCAGCTCAAGGTCACCCACCGCGTGCCAGAGTCCCAACACAGTCCAGACGGAACCAAGAGGGCCTCCAAGCCCGTCTCGAGAGAGGAAAAGCAGCACAACAGGACTGTGAAACGACAGCCTGGGACAGCTGGGTCTGCGCTTTCCAGAGCTTTCCAAACACGCCACTGCAAGTGGCAGTGATGACCGAAAAGAGGAAGCCCGCTGCTCTCAGCACGTCAAAGCAGAAACAACAACCCAGAGGCGGCACAAAACCGAAGCAAGCCCAACGCCCTAAATCACAGTCCACACGAGGCCTTTGTTGAGCTGCGGTCACACCTTCGCTTTGACGTCAAAGAGCGAACAAAAGGCGGCAGCACCTCTCAGGGTGCACTCACGCTGCACAGCGGCCCGCGGCCCGCCACTTCATCAGGGACCCCGCGAGCACGACCTCCCGCCGCCCGCACGTCCGCACAGGCCTGCACCCTGGCCTCGGGCTCCGCTGGCTGGAGCAACGCCCCGGGGCGCCCAGGACCCGGGCCCTCCCCCGTGAGGCACCTTCCTGGAGCTTGGGCCCCAGCAGCTCGACCTCCTCTTCCTCCACGCCATCCGCCCTCCTCCAGAAGAACGCCACCAGCTTGGCCGCGAGGCGTAGCATGGCCCTGCCGCCTCCCGAGGTGTCCGCTCGCAGGCAAGTGGGCCCCCGCCGCCTTGGGCCAATGAGCTTGCTGCGCCTGCGCCTGCGCCCCGGCTTTGCGCCTGCGACCAATGGGCTCCCTGCGCCCGCGCCTGCGCAGGTGCCCGCTATCTCGGCCAATGGGGTAGCCGCCGCGCCGCTACCATTTGTAGGTAGTGGTTGGCAGTTGACGACCGTTGGCACGCGGCGCGGCTCAGCGAGGCGAGGGGTCAGGTGGGTGAGACGATGCGCATGCGCGCACGCGTGCGTGCTGTCGCGCGGCGGGCGGCCTAGGTGTCCCTCCCCCTCGCTTCAATGCGCGCCTCTCGCCATCCTGCAGAAGTTCTGTTTAGGGCTCTTCTGGAATTTTGCGCCACCAGTGGAGTTTTTTCGAAGGCTGTTGGCCGCGCCCCTCCCCAGTCTTAGGCTGTTGGTAGCCAGTGCCTGACTCTGTCATGCTAACCCCCGCGCTGCTCCTCTGGGCCAGAGGTTCCCCGACTTAATCCATCTCTTCGGAAAGCACATCCTGGTCTAAGGCCAAACCACCCTGAATGCGCCTGATCTCATCTGATCTCGTGAAGCTAAGCAGGGTCGGGCCTGGTTAGTACGTGGATGGGAGAAAGCGCGTCTCGGTGTCAGTGCAAACTGTTTTTTTATTTCCTGTCTTTTATCTTTTCGCATTTAGCTTGTGCTTTTCTAACTTCTTGATGGTAAAATTAAGGAGTTCTGGAACTTTCTTCAGCTCAAGCCTGGGCATTTAAGGCCATAAGCATGTTTCAGCTCGAATTTGGCCGCCATCCTCCAGAATTTGACCCATACTTTTGTTTGGCTTCTCTTTGCCTTTGTGGGTCCTGGGATTTTCTTCTCTAGACGAGTGTTAACTTCCAAGTGTTCGCAGTCTTCCTGCCGGAGTCGGGGGGACCGGGGGCGGCCCACGAGGCCGCCCTCCCGACGCCCCGCCCCGCGCAGCCTCTGGTCCCGGATGCCCCGCTGGTCCCCCGCGCCCCACGTGCTCTGCGCTCGTGTCGGCGCTCGTGTCCAGCCGGCGGTCCTTGTTCCGGGAGGCCGCACATCCGCTCGAGCGCGGTGGGACGTGGATTCCTCCTCCAGGGGGCGTGGACGCCGTGCTGGGAGCCGGAAGGAAGGCGCGCCGAGTCCTGGCCGTGCACTCGGCGCTGGGGACACACGGAGAATGGAGGGACCCCAGGGCCTCACCGGGTGCGCAGGGAGAGACCTCCTTGGGAGCGGGGGTGTGCGGCGGATAGGCCTCTAGAGCGAGGGTGACGTGCAGCAGGAGTGTCCACTGCCTAGGACTGCCCCGTGTGGCCCCCAACCTGGATTCGGGACTCTCCACCCCAGCTTTTCTGTGCGTCCCCTGGGTGCCCAGCAGACACCTCCACCTCACAGTGAGAAGGAAGCTGTCTAGGCTCCCCCCACACCTGCTTCCCCCAGGCCTGGCCTCGGCAGGCGGGAAAGCTACACCTGCCCTGCCCAGCTGAAACCTTCTGTCCCCTGAATTCTTGACCCTCTCTCCCCGAGTCATGGTGACTGCACATCGCGCTGGCTCTTCAGCATCTCCCCAGAACATGGCCACTCCTCCACCTCTGTGCCTCACCCAATCCTGCCCGGCCCCGCTCTCACCTGCTGCCTGTGGCTTTTTCACCACCCAGCAGCCGCTTGCTCCTCCACCCAGAACCTTCCAGTAGGTCCATCTCAGAGTTCAAGCCAAGGTTTTCTCCATACCCACGGGTGCCTCCTAACTGGATGCCTCACCTCCAATGGTTGCTGTGTCCATTGTTCTCTGGCCTGGCTGCCTCAGGACCTTTGCACCTGTAGCACCCTTGTTCCAGCTCTCTGTGAGGCGCCCCTCCTTGCCTTCTGCACACTTCGCTCTGCTGCCTCCTTGTCAGTGAGGCCTGCACTGCACCCCCAGTGCCTCCCCCTACTCAGTTCTCACCACAGAGCACACTGTTTATCGTGTGTGCTCCTGCCACGCCCCCCCCCCCCATGTAAACTCCAGGTAGGAGGGACTGTGGACTTTGTAAATATTTGCCAAAGGACAAATGGAAATGCTGAAACATGAATAGGATCTGAGTAGGGGGAAGAGGAGGAGGGACATTTTAGGAACAATGGTGAATGTGAAGATAGTGTGAAAAAACAGGATTTGTTCTGGAAGTTGGTATTGCCAATGGAATTGACATTTTCTTCAAACAAAAAGAAACACCAAGTTCAATCTCATCAGACCAATTCCTACTAATTCAGTTATCACTTAAAAGGGAGTCTAAAGAAGTTTGGGAGGTTTTCAATCTGTTCAAAATCCCTTCTTGACTTCCCAGGTTATAGTTTGTGAAAACTCTGATCTTTGCTGGGTGGAAAACTAAGACAACAGAGCACCCCGTTATTCGAAACCAATGCCTTTGCTCAAGCTTTATGTGGATTTGCCGTTGGAGGAGCTGGTTTTTCAGAATGCTTTGATTCGTGCTACTTTATAGTTCCCATGTCCACAAAGAAACTGTCGCTGGAACTGTCAGGGTGCCAGCGTCTCTGGGCGAAGCGTACTCCCGTCCTTTGTCTTTGCTTAGTGAGCGGAAATAAAAGGCCCAGCAGGACCGCTGGGGCTGCCCGCGGAACCGAACCAAGGAGTCAGGATTCCAAGCAGCTCCAGGGCCACGCCAGCCACGCTGAACGCGCAAATGTGTATGTGACCCCGCGGAGGAGGTCTCCTCTGTGGTCTCAGAGCCTCCGTGGAGGAAGGCTGCTTGGAGCGGTGTGTGACGAGGCATTTGGATAGAAAGTTGTTTGTCTCAGAAACGGACACCCAGCACGGCACCCTGCCCGGACTCGGTGCTCAGTGAAGTGCTACTCTTAGGGACACTTCTTTCTTGTGAGATGCCCGCCCTGTCACCTGTGTGTGACCCAGCTGCCATCAGTAGAACTGAGGGGCCCCTTACTTAAGGGGAGTTGGCCCAGGACGGAGCAGTCCTCTGAGCCGGCACTTACACAACCACCCTGGAACTTTCCAGGGTCACTCTCTTCATCTCATTGAAATTCAGGAAGCGGCACTCTTCCCCTGGCTTAAGGGCAGTTTTGCTGGGCTTTTGTTCCATTTGTGAATAGTGCTTGCTGGAAGCCCGGGGCAGGATGACTCGGTAAGAGCCACCCCTCACCCAGAGACCAGCGCTCCCAACGCCAGAAACCACCGGAGGTAAGTGTGTCCGCTAAACCGCTAAGTGTGTGTGCGTGTGTGTGTGTGTGTGTGTGTTTAGCGGTCTTACCTTGAGCAATTTAATGTGCTCTGGTAACCAGCACATCGTGAAACTTGGACGTGAAGCTGCTAATGAGAGTGAAGGTTGAGATGTCGGGGAGAACCTGGATCAGGGAGGCACTTAAAACCTACAGTTTCACCCTGAATCCAGGCTGTTCAGGTTGTTTCACCGGGAGAGTGACCTTACTCACTTGTAGACTTCAGTGCTGGCTTTTCCCTTCAGATTTATAGCACCTTGGTGCGGATGATGTTTCTTCTGCTGAAAGCAGCGTGCTTTAATTGGACTTGTTTCAGAGTGATCCACAATCAGTGATAATTTTATTGCTGGTAAACAAGCGGCAGCAGCGGTGACCGCGGCGCTCCAGGGGCAGCTGTCGTGGGCGCGTGTCCTCGGATCGCCATGGCGCGGGACGAGCAGTGCAGGGAGGAGCTCAGTTACGACCGGATGCCCACCCTGGAGCGGGGACGGCCGGAGGCCGGGAGCTACGCCCCGGACGCCAAGCCCAACGATCTCCAGCTGTCCACAAGGCTGCCCCCGTGCCTCAGTCACAAGACGTGGGTTCTCTCTGTGTTGATGGGGGTGAGTTGCTCCTCGTCATCCACCGTGAGATGTCCTCTGCTTTGGCTGCCATTCCCGAGTGGCCTGAGGGGGAGCAGCTCCTAGCTCACGTCTGCTCCTGGAGAGCCTCACGGGCGCTGATGTGCTTACTTTACTTATATTCTCTGAATTATTTTCCTTGACTCATGAACAGCTACCGCAATAGCCCTGGTGGCCTCGGCTGCAGCTTCTCTGTGTCCCACCAGGCTCGGGACAGCCCGGGGCCCACGCTGACCATCTGTTGCTAGGGTGGCCTCCATGACCCTCCACTCCTGCGGTGGGGGGTCTGGAGTCGCCCGGCGACGATGGGAGGAGGGGCTGTGCTCTCAGCGCAGGCAAGTCCCTCCTCCC
>NC_043709.1:641823-662835 GCF_006229205.1 Suricata suricatta
CCCCCCCCCCCCCCCCCCCCCCCCCCCCCCCCCCCCCCCCCCCCCCCCCCCCCCCCCCCCGCTGCCAGACCCTTTGTCTGAGTCTTTTAACACTGAACCCTGCCTCCTGCCCCTCAACCTCACCCTCTGTAGTAAGTTTTTATCTCAGGCCTGACCTGAGGCCTGGGTGTCCCTTTGGGCCTTGTCCTTGGGGCCCGCAGCCCCTGACTTGAACAGTCATTTTACAGACGTCCACTTGGATTAGCTTTGCAGACAGCAAGGGGCAAGGCTATTTGCTAACCCCTGAGGCTGGCCCTGAGGGGGTTCCTAAGGCCCCTGATTCTGTACACGATGGGGTGAGGTGTGTTCTGGGGAGAATGCCACTTCTTGCTTTAAATTTCAACAGAGGCCTCTCCCTCTCTCCCTCAAATAAAGGTTGAGGCCCTTAGTCTGACATTGGGGGGAAGATGGGCCATGGCCATTGTTTCGGGGGGAATCAGGTCTGGTGGAATCCGGGCGTCAGGATCGGCGTTGTACACACTGTTGAGTGGCAGCCAGAGGACTCATTGGCTAGCTGTCCGATCTTCCAGTGCGCCTGTGTTGTAACCGGAACTGTGCTGCTTCTTTGCAGAGCTGTCTGCTTGTGACTTCGGGGTTTTCGCTTTATCTGGGAAATGTGTTTCCTTCTGAAATGGATTACTTACGTTGTGCTGCAGGATCGGTAAGCATCGCTCCTTGTTGTGTCTTTTGGTACCTAAATCTGAGGTTCCGTGTTTGAGTTTCCTTGCTCTGAAATTTACCTGTTGCCGTCCCTTACTCCTCATTCAGAATCTCCTCCTCTGACTTTAGTTTTAAATGAGATTTGTTACTTTTGAAAATGATTGATGCAGCGAGTGTGAACCTCACTCCAGAGATTCCCACGTGAGAAACAGCACTTCGATTTCTTTCTTTTTTTTTTTTTTAAGGTTATTGCAGGTCTTTATTATCAAAACTCACAGACACTTATGCCAAGATACACAGATAAGCAGATTTGAAAACTGTTTACCATCACCTACTGAATTACACAGCAGGTTCCAGTTCAAGTTGACACATAAAAAGTAAACTAGCTTTAAAGTGCTGTACTTAAAAACAAAAAAGCACAGTTTACATTTTGGGGCAATTAAAAGTGGAGACCTGACACTAAAGAGAATGAAAGAAACATAGAGGATTACCTTTCTGAATTGTTCTTTTTTGCTCTTTCCACTCTAAGAACGTAGTCTTATTCGGAAAATGACAGCTGGCCAATTCGGGAGATATTTATCCATACTTATTTCAGAGGCTAGCGGACCACTCGGCTATTCTAAACTTTTATGTTAAATATGGTCATTTACTCAAAAATGCTCTTAAGTCACATCTCATTTGCCTTCTTCCTTAAGAGGTGCACAGGCTCGTTTTACCTAGCTGAAACATCTGTAATACCTGCAGAATCTGCTTAGAGGTACTCGGTTCATGCTCGGGTACAGCCAGAGGAGGAGCAAGCGTTATTAAATATGAATGCAGTCCTTACGAACACAGATTGAACTTTTTTCAATAAAAAAGCTAGTCCAGAAAAGTGTCTCATTCTATAAAGATTTATCATTTCCAAATCACAGTGAAAGGAAGTGGCGTAATTTACCAATTTTGTTTTCTATTCTGTGTCTTAGAGATGCCTTCCTAAAAACTGGTATCTGACATAACAGAATAACGTTTGTAGACTGTAATATTGTAGTGACAGTACTGAGGTTGATTGTCACAGACATATTAAATTTTTGAGTATTAAATGGTTACATCCTATTTGTATAGAACACTGGTCCAATAACATAAATAGAGAACAGCAGCTGGAAATTTATCTTATTCAATGTTCAGAGATAAAAGGGTTAACCATTCATTCCATTATTTTCTGTAGATTTAAGTTCTTTTTTCACATTGAAATCTGATGGCAATTAATTTCTGATATTTTTCCACGCTATTGTACGAAGAGAATGCTGAAGGCCATCCCTGCACAGCATGCTGCAACGTAAGGGCTCTTCCGTTCACCAGTTCTGGCGCACTTCCAAAATATACCCAACAATCTAGTTTTCTTTCTGTCCAGGAGGCTGGGTGCCAAGGAGCGGATATAAGCACGGGTACGCATAAGCAGCAAGATTACAGTCAACAGACTGAAAATTGAAAATGGCAGACACAGTGAGACCGGCGAAGCCCCAGCCACGTCACCCTTCCGGGCGCAGGGCGGAAGAGGCGTGCACCACGGCACTTTGGTTTCTGACAGCTGGGTGCTGCTTCCGGCTGACCTGTGGGCTGACAGGGAACCCGGCCTCTGCCCTCTTAGGACAAAGGTCCTTGCAAAAATTTGACCCATTTCCTACGATTCTTTCTGGAACCTTCTAGGTGGTCCATTGTCACTACTGGAGCAGCCTTCCTTGGGAGTCACAATGATTTCTGACTTTTGACCCCAGTACTCCGGGGCAACACTGACCTGGGCGGCTTATCTCAGCCAAATCCTTGGCGGTGCCCTTCACCTTCAGAAGTGACAGGCTAGGGAATCAGGCCACATGGTCCACCAGCTCCCCCTCTGCCCTTGGAGGCCTAGTCCCGGGGGCCCTCGTCCAGCTTATGCTCTGTGCCGTGCGGGCTCTGGGCTCTGCTCCCAATGCTTGTGCGGTGCCCACTGCGGGGTCTTCAGGGTCCTGTCGCCCACAGGGGCAATGCTTGGCATGGCGCACAAGGCCCGAGCTGGTGCCTTGCCTCCACCTCCCCATCCCCCTGGCACCTCCACTCTTCCCTTGTCCTCGCCCTTTGCTTCTGTGGGGACCAAGCCTCCTAGGAGCTCTGGGACCCTGAGCATTTCCCCGTCCTTCACATGTAGATGTTTTTCCCTTTGGGTAATTCTTGAGCTAAGATGAACTCTCCTCTTGTGCAATCGATAGAGGTGATGGACTGACTTCTAAGTACATTCAGCCAGGATAGGTTTCATTGTCTCTTTCATCTCTTCAGAAAAATCAAACGTTTTCCAGAATAAATCATTTTGAAAATCGTGGGAACTTTCATCGTTGGCAACACTCCTGTAGACCGGCGGCGCTTGTTTGGCTGATGTGTCTTGGGTCATTCTGGAAGCCTGGGCACTGCAGTGCAAGTAGGGATGCCCAGGTGATTCACCCCTGGCTCACAGAGCTCTGATTTCTTTCCAGTGCCTTCCCTCGGCAATTGTGAGCTTCGCTGTTTCAAGGAGAAACATCAATGCGGTGAGTCCGGCTTTCTGTGCAGTCGCTGCAGATATGGCAGGAGGGGTGTGGCTCTGGGCCGTGCAAGAGCCTCAGATGGCAGCATGCACCAGCAGGCTGTGGCCTGGGAGGCAGGCCCAGGGCCCCTGTGGGGCTAATGGGCCCCTGTGTGCATGTGCGTGCTGGGACACGCCCCGGCTTGCAGCCCTTGTGCCCCCCACTGCAGGGCTTCCTGGAGTACTCTCCCCCGTGCCCCCTGAGGGGCTGCAGGGCACCCTCCCTGGCTAATCCCTGCGTGTATGTGTCATAATCTTGGGATTTTTAATTAATGATCTGGAATTTGGTTCAACAATCTCTTTATTGTTTTAGTTCTGTAAAAGAGTGAACCCGTTTTCTTTTCCAGATCTCCAACTTTCAGATCCTGTTTGTGTCCACATTTGCCATCACCACTACATGTTTAATCTGGTTTGGATGCAAACTGGTCGTGAACCCCTCAGCAATCGACGTGAGTCTCTGGGTAGTGCGTGGCTCCCACACGCTTTCCTGTCTTCTCCGGGACATGTCTTCCCGCTGCTGCAGACCCCCAGGGCTCTGGTCCCGCTGAGTCTAGGCCTGAGACAGCGCTGTCCTTGGGGTGACACAGTACGGGTATGGCATAGCTGTGGGGTCTGACAGAGTCTGAGAATTTAATTTATGCTTTTGAGGATTGTCTTTATTTGATTGCTGCACTGACTCCGGCAGATAGATTTATTGATAGTATTTCTCTTTGGCAACATATTTCATCGAATCTGTGGTGCTGTTGATTAGAAGGTGCACGGTTATTCATGAACCACTAAGGAAAAGAGGGAGACCTTGCCGTTTAAGCTGTGGCGCCAGAGAGAACTCTAGTCTCCAGAAATGAACCCTCATCAGAGGTACCTCAGAAAAAAGTCTCTGTTTTGTGGGAAATGTTGAACTCACTTTTTCAAGGTCAAGAAAAGGATGGGGGCCCAAGAAGGTCCCCGCCAGGCCCGTAAGGCAGAGACGTGAACACACACGGACCCGGAAGGTACACTCACACTGCCCTCGTCTGCGGAAGCGGGGCTCCCACTGACTCAGCCTGAGAACTGAGCGCAGGAAGCAAGGCTGCAGGGTGTGGACATCGGCATAATTTTGCCAGCAACAGAAGACTTTGAAAATGTAATTTAAGTAGAGAAATTATTTTATAGAGACAAGCCTGTGAAGTTCCTGGGAATAAATGTAGCACAAGATTTGTGAGGCTGTCTTGTAGAAAATCCTGAAGCCTTACAAGACGGAGGGCCGGTGAGGGCGCCTCTCCGTGGACCCAGAGCAATCGCACCTGTCGGCAGGACCCAGCACGTCAGGTGACCACGGGCCGGGGAAGGCAGCCCTTGGTCACCAGGCTGGGAGCTCCGCCCACGTCCGGGGGCATGAAACAGCTGTGCCAGGAGGGCAGCCTGCAGCCACCCCGCGTGCACAGACCGCAGTGCTGCGCTCCTCGTGTCCGAGCCTCGCCAGGGGAGACGCAGGAGCACGCGTGGGCAGGGGGACCTGTCCCAGGGTGTGTGGGGGCCCCGCTGCAGAGCCAGGGCACCGGGAGGCTGCCTTAGGTGCGCCGGGGAGGAAAGCCCAGTGCGGCCGGGCCGCTGGAGCGACTCAGCCTCATTATCTAGAGGCAGTGAAATGAAAACCATAGCGAGTTGCCCTTTCCAGCATCAGATGGGCAGAAGCCGCGGGTGCTTGCCTCCCACCTGGGGCGGCTTTTGTGCCCTTTGGAAACAGGTCGGCATTTGCAGGTCCCTTCTGAGGACCCACACACGCTGCGCACACCCCGCGACAGTGCAGACCTGGGAGAAACACTCGCGCGCTTGACCCGAAAGTGTGGCTCCTAAAGCACTGGGCAGCCCAGCAAAACCCCCAAAGCAGAACACACACTCGAGCGCTCCCACTGCCTAGGACAGTGCCCCGAAGACCCCGAACAGGTCAACAAAGGCGGAAAGGTCGACGAAGCCTTGTGCCACCCAGCCTTCTCCTCAAGCGTGGCCGTGGCCATAGCGCCGCCTCCCCTCCCCGGGCCACTGTGCTGGAATCCACCGGTAACCAGGTCCTTGGATAGCTCCTGACACGTGACGGTCAAGCCACACAGCGCTGGAAGTGCCGTTTGTGGCACTAAGGACGTCTGCGGGCGTGTGTGCACATTCACGAGGGGAAGTGGAGAACCACGGGTGGGACGGGACACTCGGGGCTGTGGCTCCCACACCCCTCCTCCCTGCTCGTTTCGGGCCCTGGGTCCTCAGCCTCCCCCCTCCTTCCCCCCGCGATGTATTCAGGGGAGCTCATCTGTTCCCTGCCGTTCCGCCTGCACCTGGGGGTCCGTCCAGCTCACAGCGAGTCTGTGCTGCTCACCGTTAGCGCTGCGACACGTCCACCTGGGCTCCCGTGCCTCCCCTGGAGGGGGATCCAGAAGGTCACCTCCGATGCCCATGTGGACACATGTCTGCAGGGGCCTCAGATACCATGGGGTGCTCTCTGCATGGACCCGCGTGCTCAAGAACAGGCCCGGTTCTCACGCTCACTACGCTCAGGCTTCTCCGAGCCCGCGCCTTCCCTGCAGCTGGCGTCCCCAGCTCCCTGCTGTGTCCGGTCAGCCGGTCGGATGACTGCAGCAGGAGCTACTCGTTAACCTCCCTTCCTGCCTCCCAGCGCCCCTTCCCCTGCTGTTGTCTCCGTGGCCGGCAGCTGCCTGCTCTCGCCCTCGGCTCATCTGTGGATCGGGGTTGTCTTTCTCTCGTGAGTCACAGACCTTCCTTCCTCACCCCCCACGTGTCACATTCCCACAGAGAGCTGATTTTGCCACTGCTCCTCACCAGTTTGCCTGTGACTGGGTGACACCACGCTTTTTCTGAGGATGCCCTGGGGCGGGCCTTAATGTCCCCTCCTTCACAGCTGGCCTCTCTGACTTTAAATAGATTTTAGAGTCAGTTTATTGAGTTCCTCAACAGCTGCACCTGGGGTTACATCATGATGATTTTAAGTTTATATAATAATTCTGTGAGACTGGACATCTTTGTTACGTTAGCCCATTCTACCCACGAGTGTGGATGGTTTCCACTTCCTCAGATCGTCTTCCTGTGTCTGGGCTTAGGGTCGTAATGTTTCGTGTACTCTTTTTTTCTTTTTTAATGTTTTTTATTTATTTTTGATACAGAGAGAGAGCATGAGTGGGGGAGGGCAGAGAGAGAGGAAGACACAGAATCCGAAGCAGGCTCCGGGCACCAAGCTGTCACAGAGCCCGATGCGGGGCTCAAACCCACGAACCGAGAAATCATGACCTGAGCTGAAGTCGGGCGCTTAACTGACTGAGCCACCCAGGCGTCCCTTAAGTTATATTTTCAGATGGATTAGTGGAATGCAGAGAGAGGGTATTGATTTAGTTTTCTATTTTGAAGTATTTTAAGACTCAGAATAATTTGCATAAAGAATACAGGGAGTTCCTGTGTGCCCTTCGCCCAGCTTCCCCCGGTGACAGCATCTTACATAGTAGCACATGTCAGAACCGGGAGATTGATGTTGCTGCCATATATTCACTTAGGTACCAACCTACTCAGACTGCACCAGTTTTTAAATAAAAAGGGAATTTTGTCCCTAGATTTTGTGTCTGGAAACCTTGCTGAACTCTTATTCTTCATGGTTTTGTATTCTCCTATGCAGCTGGTCACATCCTCTGCAAACCCTTACCGTGCAAACACCCCCTTCCGTTCCTCTGCCTTCCTCTCTCTTCCCCCGCAGCGGGAGACCCTGGGTCATCTCTGTCTTATTTCTGACTTTAAGTGAGTTGCATCCAAAGGGTCTCTGTTAAATTTTTTGATGTATAACTTTTGCCAAGTTAAAAATGTTCTCTTCAAGTCCTGGTTTGTCATTAGTTTTTCATTTTAAAAATATTATGTGTTGAATTTTTTTTTAATAGCTTGTTTTTGGATATGTTAAGATGATCTTTCCTCACTTCATTAGACTGATAGATTTTTCTGGGGTTGAGCCTTTCTTTCCTAATCACCTGATCACAATGGTATTACTTTATTTTTTATTAAAATTTTTTTTATATTTATTTGTTATTAAGAAACAGAGACAGAGCATGAACAGGGTAGGGGCAGAGAGAGAAGGAGACACAGAATCCACAGCAGGCTCCAGGCTCCGAGCAAGCTGTCAGCACAGAGCCTGACGTGGGGCCCAAACCCGTGCCCGTGAGAACATGACTTGAGCCAAAGTCGGTCGCTCAACTGACTGAGCCGCTCAGGCGCCTGCACGATGGTATTACTTTAGATTGTCCGACGGGGTGACTAGCTGGAACTGGGTTTAGGCTTTCTGCATCTCCTGGGTGAAATGGGCCTAGATTTCCTTCATCTTCAAGGTCACGCTGGCCCCATAAATGGGTGAGACAGCACTGATCTCTTGTGTTTGGGAATGACGTGATAGAACAACTGCTTCTGGCCAGTTGGGTGGAGCTCCCCGTAAGGTCCTCTCCACCCGGACCCGTTGCTGGACACGACTTCATTATTGGCATCGACGTGTCCTGTTTCTTCTTGTGTCAGATTTTCTATCTTATTAAAAATTTCTCCAGTATCATCCAGGTTTTCAACATCGTCAGCACAAGGGAGCTGGTGGTGCTGCTCCTTATTGTAAATGTGAGCGTCTGCAGTTATTCTCCCTCTCTGCCCTAGAACTTATGTCTGTCTGTGTCTAACTCTTTTCAAGAAAACCAGCTCCTGTGAACCTCCTCTGGTTTGTTTCTGGCTGCCGTTCTCTCTTTACTGGGGTCTGTCATTTCCTTGCTTCCTGTGTTTTGGGGCTGCTCCTCCGTAGGCGTAGGCGGGTCGTCGTCCTCAGTGAGCTATACCGCCCGGTGGGGTGCCTCCCACCCGTCTCTCAGCTCCAGCTTAGGTGCATCCCAGATCTGACGCTCGGCATTTTCATCGTTGTTTGGTCTTCAGTGTTTGCAGATTTCCCTTTTGGCCCCTCCAGACCAACTTCCCACCCTCTGTCTCCCTGACTGTGTCCAGGAGGTGGATCAGCCCATGACTCATTCCGATGGGACATTTGACAGTGTTAGGCCATCGGTTCCCCTGGCGCTTAGCCCTTTGGGGGTGTGGCTGGATGGGGACTGGGGCCTCTCTCTCGGCCACTCCTTCCTTGTCCTCGTCCTCGCTGGTCACCACTACCCTTCCCTTTCTGGTTTCCCTACCCCCCCCCCCCCCCCCGGCCCAGACTCCAGAGCTGTCCTCTCTGTAAACCTCCTTTAGTCCCTCCTCTTGGGTGTCCCTGTTTCCTGCAAGGACCCTGGTGAAACAGACATATGAGACTGTCTTTTACAGTCTTCCATGCGCTGTTGTTTTCTGTGTATGTTTTGGTCATAATGCACAACCTGTAGTGTCGATTCTTTGGAATTTACCAAAGTTTATTTTGTGGCCTAATAGACCAGTCAGTTTTTGTTAGTGTTCCACCTAATGCTATAAAAGAATGATAATTCTCTGTTTTCAGGTTTGCATTTAGGGTTCTGTAGATCAAATAATGAATTTCATTTGACTTTAAACGTAGGTTTTACTACCACTCTGGTCTGGGGAGGCCGACAAGTCAGGGGACAACTGCCATCGGGAAGACAGCTCATCACTCATGGGCCCCGAGGGGAGGGGGCGGCCCGGCCCAGCCTGGGGGCCCCAGGGGAAGAGGCAGGCGATGGGGAGGCAGAGCAGGAGCCAGAGAGGGAGCCTGTGCCGGGGGTGAGGCCGGTGCCCGGGCTCAGGATCCCCTAGTCAGTCGGGCACCTGCGGGGGGCGGGGGGCAGGTGAGGGAGGCCCTGAGTGTGGGAGCCCCACGGGGATGGGGGGGTGCTGGGCCAGGGCTCTGGATTGGCCGGTTTGCATATCCTATAGTTAAATTTACCTTTCTTAGTATTTTGTGCATTGATTATTAATACAGGTATAGATTCCTTTAATTGCCAACACAAGCAAGACATGGAACAGTTTTATCACCTCCAAGCCCCGGCTCTCTGCGGTTTTTGGCAGTCACGCACCGGGCTGCGTAGAGGGGTGCAGGTTTCAATGCGAGCGTCCCTCTTCACGTCCTTAAACACCAGGGGGAGAACCGCTAAGGAAGGTCAGACCAGGGGTCAGCCGCCTGCAGCTCCGCGGCCACAGCAAGCCCTTGAGCTAAGAGTGGTGTAAAGAAAGCAGACACGTGGGTCAGACGGGGAGTGTGGCCCCTGCGCCCAGCACCTGGCCGTTGACGGAAGAAGCTGTCCACACAGAGAGGAGGGTGAGGCGAGCCAGTTCTACAGGCCTGTGTTGTTTTGGCAGATCAACTTTAACCTGATTCTGCTCCTTCTGTTGGAGCTTTTCATGGCGGCCACAGTGATCATCTCCGCGCGGTCGAGCGAGGCGCATTGTAAGCAGAAGGTGGGTCCGGCCCCGTGCTGCTGGGGCGCATGGCAGCTCCCCTCCCACCCTGAGCACTCACCCGTGCACACGGGGGTGGTGGGAGGGGGGGAGGCTGCCCCGGGGCACCCACACTGCCCCGCTCCCCGGGGTCTCACGAGGCTGATGGCCTCAACAAGGCAAAGTAGGAGATGCAACCCAACTCTCCCATAGTGTGATTCTGGTCAAGTGCCAGTGCCCCACCGTTTCCCATGGAGAGACCGAGTCTGCCAAAAGTGCCGCCTTCCAGCACTTGCTGGGGTTGCAGCAGCTGGTTCTGTTTCACATGCAAGGACTGCCTCAAGTCTGAAGATCCACCAGTGGCCCCCAGATGCTCATGCTTTAGAAGGCGGCCGAAGTGACCGCCTGGACATGGCCAGCCAGTGCCAACAGCCTGGGCGCACCTCCCCTCCTGCCCCCTGCTACAGCGCATGGAAGGTCACTGGGCCAAACATGTTGTTTGTTTCTTTTTAGGGCTCCATGTCCGATAGCACCAGCGTTTTGTATGAAGTGGCATTTCCTGCTCGGGTCCTGAAATCCTATTCAGTAAGATAAACTTTCCTTTTTCCTTCTTATTTTATTTGGGAAAGGTCCGTGGTGATGCACTGTCCTGAGTGACACCTGCTGTCCGCATGGAATCCTTACGTTCACCCCGTCACTCTCGGGATTGTCCTGGTTGAAAGGAAAAATCCTGTGGCTGTCCTCTCTCGTTAACCGTAGTTCAAGTCTTTTATGTCTTTCCAGCTCGTGTCTTTAGTCCACTTGTCCTAATCCTGACGGACCCTGCTTGGAGCACGGTGTTCGTGATTGCTGTGTGTGGTTCGGGAGCTACTTGCCCTGGGTTCTTGGAGCTTGCTTCCTGCTTGTGTGCCAGTTTACGGTTGTTTCCTATTCTCACAGTTACTCAGCAGCTCCGCCTTTGCCAACAGCTTTTGCATAAAGTCTGCATTGACTGTTCCGAGTGCACAGCTCTCTTCTGGCCGGTGCGCCCGGGCTGTGCCCTCCTGCCCTCGCGGCCTGGCTCGTCCTTGTGTCTGGGGACGCTGCTGTCCCAGCGCAGGCCTGTGTCTCATCCTCACCCCGTCCGTCCGAGTCTGCGTCCCGCTCCGGCATGCCTGCACTCCCTCTGCCACCTTTCTGTTTCCTAGTTTCTGCGCCTTCTCCCGCCTCCCCTGCGTTCCTTCGCCCTTCCTGCTCCCACCTGTTTCCTTCCCCACTAATTTCGAGTTGGCAGCGCTGCATTTGTTGGTGTTCTTTTAAAGTTTATCCTCGACATTTGAACATAGGGCCTGTGGCTACTTTGCCCCGAGCTCTCGAGATCATCCTCTCACGTTCCATGCGGACAGCAGGTGTCACTCAGGACAGTGCGTCACCCCCTGCCTGTCTGCAGCAGGAGAGACACTCCCTGGGTGACGTGCCTGTGTGCTCTGCCCCGTCAGGTCATCGAGGTGATTGCCGGCGTCTCTGCCGTCTTGGGTGGGGTCATTGCTCTGAACGTGGATGAAGCCGTCTCGGGGCCGCACCTCTCCGTGACCTTCTTTTGGATCTTAGTGGCCGTGAGTACACTCTGGTGGCCCTCCTCCGTGTGGCTCACGGGTTACCCTAGCTGCTGTCCCCAAGATGGTCACTGCTGGTCTTGGAGCTCAGCTTTGGTGGATTTCAGGCGAGAGAGCAGCTGGATGAGAAGAGGGTAGGAGGTGGGTGCTGGCCGGCCCAGCAGGACACTTCTTTGTGGCCACCGCACCAGGGTCCTCGCTGGCCCCATAATGGGAGGAATTTGAGAATCAAGGATCAAATGGGTCAGAAGGTTAACTTAAAAAAAATTTTTTTTAATGTTTATGGAGGGGAGAGTGAGCAGGGGACGGGTAGAGAGAGGGAGACACAGAATCCAAAGCAGGCTCCAGGCTCCAAGCTGTCAGCACGGAGACCAACGCAGGGCTTGAACTCACAGACCGTGAGCTCATGGCCTGAGCTGAAGTCGGATACTAACTAACTAACCCACCCAGACGCCCTGGTTAACCATTTTTATATGAATCAATATTGTTGTTTCGTGTTTGTATATTTATTTTTCTTGAAGAAAGCTTGTTTTACATCAGTCTCTAGTATGTAACATGTTTTGTAAGATGTAACATACTTCTATCATTACTTTATGTTAGATACTGCTGTGGTAAACACCCAGCACAGCGCCTCGTGCGTGTGTGGTCAGTGCCCAATGTATGTGGTCGCTGTGTTTTCTGTGGCTCGTTCATCATTTTAGGAGCGACTGTTTGCTGACACAGGTTAATGTTGCTTAGTGTTGAACTGAAACGCGGCCCCTGGAGCATCTGGCCCAGATCCTCCCGGGTGGGTACAGGGCCTTGGCTGGGTGAGGGCTTCTCACACAGACCGACCCCTGCCTGCCTGAAATCCACAGCTGAGTGACACATCCTACATCGTCCCCCCATGGCTGCCGTGCAGTGTCACCGTTGCCTGGTGACGCCTGCTAGCAGGGCCTGGCTCGTCTCAGCCTGCTGCCCACTGTCATCCCGGATGGCTTACTGGGACACAGCCTCGTCCTCAGCCTCGTGCCCGTGCTCTTCTTCCTGATGCCGCCTCGAGAGGGTGGCCTGTGCCCCCACCACTCGTGCCCGAGGGAAGGCTGGGACTGGTGTGGCTGGGCCGGAGCAGCCTGCTCCGGGTGCGGGGGCTCGGCAACGCCGGGGTGCCTGGGTCCCCCCCGCTGAACCCTAGGAACGGTGGCCGAGCCGCTCCCCAAGGACTGGAGCCCTGGGGGACAGAGCAGGCAGGGAGGCCGTGGGGTGGGGCCACGGCGCTGGTGGGACTTGCGGAGAAGAGCGCTGGCCTCCGTGCTGCCCCGGCGAGCGACGCCGCGGGCCAGGAGGTGCGTCTGCGTGCTTAACTCCTGACGCGACCTGGAAGCACCCGGAATCACATCCTGGAGTTCCTGACGGTGGAGCCCCAATACTACCCTAAAGCTATAGTGAAGACATACTTGTCTGAGCACCCGCCACAGGACTGGCGTCTCCCCCAGGCGCGGCCTCCCCCGCGCCCCGCCTCCCCACGCCCCGCCTCCCTAGCCCTTTCTCTGCAGATGCTCCTCCCTCTCCATCCGGGCTGGCAGTTCCACCTGCGGCAGTGCTGGCTGGGGAGCCAGTGGAGAGGCCAAGGACGTAGGCCAGGCGGGGGTCCGGGGCTCGGGGCCTAGTGAGGGCCTGTCCCCGCGGCCCCCCGGACTGTACCCCAGGTGTACATGTGTCCATGAACGGGTGTGTGTGAGCTGCCCTCCTCCCCAAGGGCCAGTTCCCTGCCAGTCCCGGGGGTAGTAAGCAGACTTGTGCCCCACCCCCACTTGCTGGGGCCCCTCTGGTCACTTCCCACATGGCTGTTCCACATCCACAGTCCCTTCTCTGCTTACAGCAGTTTCCCTGCTTACAGCCTGGGGGGAGGTTCCTGCATGGACATCTTCACCTCCCACATTCCTTAGAGCCAGCAGACTCTGGTCCAGGCCCACCCATCCCTGGAGCCATACCTACACCCCTGTCTGTGCCGGCTCTTCTGTCGCGCCCACACCCGGACTTCAAAAGTGCTGCTCTCCCCGCCTTCCTGGGCCTGCTCCCCTCTCAGCCGTCCGGCTGCTGCCCGGGACCTCATGGCCTCAAGCCTGCCTCTGCCCCGCCCACCCTCAGGCCAGACCCCTGAACATGTGCAGACCCCCTCCCCCACCCCAGTGTCCAGAGAGCTGACGTACTGCCACGAAGGGGAGGAGTCTGCTGCTACCCAGAGTGTGGTCATTTCCTTTTCCTGCGCGGGTGTGACCAGTTAACTGGACTTTGGACACACTCGGGGCCATGGGCTCCGTGGGCTCAGCACCTTGGAAGGGACGTGCCCTCTTGCTGTGGCTTCCTCTTGTCCCGAATGGCGTGAAACTAAGTCAAGTTCCTTAAGATAAGTGGAAAAAGATGTTAATCAAGTATAAAGAGGAAGGGGCTCCTTTAGTGGAGCCTGAAGAGGCCACCTAACCTAGCGGTCACAGTGCGGTGGGGGGCCGTGTCTCCTGGGGCTCCCCGAGTCTGATCACGAGGAGACACCCCACCAGCGTCAGCTAAGGCCCGTCTGCAGCTCACTGGCTCGCTCTTCAGAGACCTCTGCGTCTGAGGATGATGGAGGTCAAGGGGACTCGTAGCACAGTGGTCACTGACTGCATCCTGAGCCAGGCCCGGGGAACACCGTGACAGGACATCGTTGGGGTAATTGGGAGAATCTGAGCACAGCTGACACATGTAACCCGTGTGACATTTCCCTATGTGACGCTGACCTGAGAGGGTTTGGGAGATGCCCTCAGTCTCCGCAAGCACAAGCCTGCGCGCTCGGGGCGGGTGTCCCGATCTCCGCCAGGTGGCAGAACGTCACAGGCAGCGGCTCTGGGTGTGCGGGGGCCCTCCGGGGGTGGCTCTTGCGGCCTCTTTGCAGACTTGAGTTGCAGCCCTGGGACAGAGCACACGAGGCCTCGGAGAGGCCGCCCTGCCTCCCCCAGCCCCTCCTAGCGCTGCCGGCCCCCGGCTGGGAAGGCAGCCCCTGGCTCTACTGGCCACAGGATGTGCCCGGCAGAACAGGAGCACGTGATTGGGGTTAGCTTCCTGGGCTGTCCCCTCTGAAGTCCTTTGTGTTTTCTTTTCTCTTAGTGTTTTCCAAGCGCCATTGCCAGCCACGTCACAGCTGAGTGTCCCAGCAAGTGCCTGGTAAGTGAGGCTCCGTCCCCAGGTACGAGGGACCTACTGTGCACTGCTGGGGTCTGGCTCACCCCTTCCAGGCCCTCCCCCATGGTGGTGGGGCTACAGGGCTGAGCCTGGGAGGGCGCCGGGCCGGGAGCGCCCTGACAGGGGCCGTGTGGTAGTCTGAGGGCTGGCCTGCCTGCAGAGACAGATGGAAGTGAGCACATTTGGAATGAAAGTCAGGAGAGTCCTGTGACTCAGCGCAGGAAGGACAGCTGGCCCTCCGGCCTCCTCCCGGGTCCTGTCAGGCCCGTGGTTTGACAGTGACACCCTGTGTCCCTGCCTCGCCAGCACCTGCGCCTGGCCGTGCGGCCCTGCAGACCTCCCAGGCCGGGCTCTCCCACGTGAGCAGGTTTTGGAAGAAGAGTTCAGAGCCGGCCATTCGTGTGCTCTTTGAACTGAGTGCATAGTTGTGCACGAGTCCAGGGGCCTCAGGGGACGTGGAGCTTATGGTAAACCGAGTTCAGGGAGCCTGTCGGGGGCTTCGTGCTGAGCCCAGGGGCATGTCCACCCTCCTGCACGCCGTGGCCGACGGCCAGCCCTGCCCGTGCAGACACCGGCTCCCAGGCCCCCAGGGCCGGCCCGAGCTGCACTCCCGTCGCCTCCCCGCAGGTGGAGGTGCTGATCGCCATCTGCAGCCTCTCGTCCCCGCTGCTGTTCACCGCCTCCGGGTACCTGTCCTTCAGCGTCATGCGGGTCCTGGAGGTCTTCCAGGACTACCCGCCCGCCATCAAGGTGCGTGCTGTTTTATGTTAGAGCTCTGGAAACATGGTGTCGCTGCCGTAGGCCGCGTCGGAGAAGAGGCTCACGGGACAGGTGGCCCGCCCGAGCGTCTGACCTGCATGCGTGGCCTGGGGCCACACCTAACTTGCTTCCGTGCATGGGCAGCCAGTGTCTGCGCTCCCTTCTCTGACGCCCGCGCGGTCCCGGCCCTGTTCTGCGCGGCTGCCTCTTTTTCTCACTTCGGGCGATTCGGCCTGGTCTCAGGTGGCCCCACGCCCCGCCCAGACGCCCCTTCTTCCCGGCGCTCAGCCCTTCCTCTTCCGTTCTCACTTGGGGGTCTGTCACTCATCCAGCTGAGTGAGAGGCCTCGCTGGAATCACATCAAGTCTGTAGATCAACGTGAGGAGAACTGGGCGCCTGTGCGCACACGAGCCCACACGAGTAGAACCTGTCCCGAGCCTCGGCGCTTCGCCGCCGTCTCCACGGCTCAGACATGTGTCACTGGGCTTGTTCCTCACACACCTTGCGTTGTCACCAGCAGGCGTGCTGTTGCTCCCAAATGTTTATTGTGGGCAGTTTCCATGTACGGAAAAGTTGAAAGATTCTAAGTGCCTTATGTGGCGTTTGCACGTATGTGCTCCCACCGATGGTGGGAGCATCTCCGAGTGGGTGGCAGGTGTGCGACAGCGGGACCCCCACCTTCAGCACTTTGGCCTTAGAGAAGGACTGCCTCCTACACATGCACAGTCCCACCGAGGCACCAGAGGCCTAAGATGTCACCTTCAGTGTTCACAGACCAGCCCGAGACAGTGCCTCGTGGGCTGAAGCTTCCAGAGCAGGACCCGGCTGAGGGGCACAAAGTCAGGGCAGTCCCCGCCTTCTCCCCTGTGGCACTGACACTGGAGTCCTGGCCAGTGGTCTGGGACAAGGTCCCACTTGCGGATCTGTTTCCTGTGACTCCAGTGGGACTGAGGTCAAGAGCACGTGCTGTCACCTGCCTGGTTTGGACACCCACGTGCACTTGGTGGCGGCGGTGGTGGGGGAGGGGCTCTAACGGAGAGAGAGGCCTGTGGTGCCGTGTCCCAGCACCACGTAGCCCTGGCCGGAGCACCGTGTCACACTGAGGGGTGAAGAGAGGTGACGGACGCCTGGCTGCCCTGTCCCTTTTTCCTTCCGAGCACCGGCTGGGCCGCACGGGCTTTCGCTGATGGAGCTGAGCTGCCGCCGGTATTCTCTGAGGCTCACGCTGGCCCAGCTGCGGCCCGAGGGAGCACCTCCTGGACGCCAGAACTTACGGAACTGATTTCTTTGACTCCCATTCATGAGACAGAATGATTACCGCTCAGGTTCCTGAAATCAGCAGAAGCACACATACCTGAAAACCCGAGATCGATTCACACCAGCTCATTCAAGTGCTCTAGAAAGGTTGGGGGGCGGGGGGGGGGGAGCGGCATGGAAGGAGGAGAGCTGCCAGCGTGGCCTACCTGGGCTGGAGGGCGTGGCCTCTCCCCTGCAGGCGGCGGCCCAGGGGCTGAGAGCCAGGGGCCAGAGCAGGCCGGGAGCTCGCAGCCTTGTGTCCCCCCAGCAATCCTACGATGTGCTGCTGCTGCTGCTCATGCTGGAGCTGCTCCTGCAGGCCGCCCTCAACACCGGCACGGTCGTCCGCTGCGTGAGCTTCAAGCTGGGCGCGTCCTGGGATGCTGCGCAGACCAGCCAGCAGGAGCGCCCGGCGGGGGAGGTGAGTGGCCTCCAACACGGTGACCTCCCTGTCCTGGTGGGCTGGTCCTAAACACAGATCCAGTCCTGAAACCATAGACCGGAAGCCTTCAGTTTGACTCCTGCAAACATGGATAGGAAGCTGGTTAGGCTCCACAAGAGTGGTGTGGCTCTGCTGGGAACGCTGTGCCCACCCAGCTCTCTATGGATGTGGCATCCGTGACCTCTGTCCAGCAGGCTCTGGAGGCTCATATGCGCCCCTCTGCTAGTCTCCAGGCCACCGGGTCCTGCCCCTCACCCCCACAGCCGGAGGGCCGGGGGTCGGCGTCCCCTCCCCAGGAGCTGCCAGCCCAGAGGCGTTGACACTGTGTGCTGTGCACTGTACAGGGTCCGCCAGGGATGTGGCGGGTGGGCTGGCCCCTTCTCCCACCTGCTACTACCAACCTCAGGGCCTTTACGCGAGCGTGCCTGTGCTCCCGCAGCCGGCCCTTCCTCAGCAACCCCGACCTTCCCCACCCCTTCTGCACCTTCCTTCTGTGAAACCTGCTGCTGGGGTCATTCCTTGTTTTTGCCAGTTAGGCTGGGGCTCCTGCGGGGATGGCTTTGCCCCCAGGCCCTTTGAGAGACCCCCATGGTTCTGTGCAGACACCCCTGTCTGGCGAATGAGTACTCCCTCCGGGTTCCAGAGCGGCAGGTGCTAGAGGCTCAGGGGCCTGCAGCTGCTGTTTCCGGAGATGTTTGGTCACCTCTGCTTCAAGTGCCCTCCTTTCTGGGTGTCCCTCTCCCCGCGGTGCCTTCACACACGCAGGGCTGGACCCAGGGCCTCCTCTGTGGGGGCGCCGTGCCTTGTCCTGCCCTGCGGTGCAGATCGTTGCTCTGTCCATGGGCATGTTTGGGCGCCGACTGGATGCAGATGTTTGCTCTGAGAGGTGCTAGAGGCAGACACATCCCTCCCCTGTCAGGCGAACGCACACCCATGGCAGCCTGCCTCCCCTCCCCGCTGCCCAGGCTGTGTTCTTGTGGGGACCAGGGACAGAGAGACTGGGCTGTGGGAGGGTGGAGGAGCTCCAGGGCTGTTTCCTGTCCTTCCCCGCCCCCACCTCCTGCCCTTGGGTGGCCCCAGGAGAAATAACACTTTGCCTGTTTGGCCACAGGTGTCCAGAAGCCCCCTGAAGGAGTTCGACAAGGAGAAAGCGTGGAGGGCCGTCGTGGTGCAGATGGCCCAGTGACCGTGGGGCGGGGAGACCGAGGCCGGAGCAGGGCCCCGCCTGGCTGGCTGTCTTCAAGCTGCCACTGTCTAACCTGCCCCTTTCATCTTTGTCCCGGCTAGGCTGCAAGGTGCAGTTTTCATTTCTTACAGTAGTTTAATTTTTAAATAGGCAGACGTTGACTATTTTGTGTTATGAGTCTGGGTTCCTCACCCTGAGACGCCACCTCCTGAGCGGCGGGGTGAGGCTCTCCGTGGGGGAGGGGCTCATGCTGGACCCAGACCCTCCCGGCACGGTACGTAGACAGGCCCCGGATGTGCAGCCGGCCGGCCACCTGTGTGCCCTCCTGGACCCGGTCTTGTTGAGCACCCACTGCGAGCAGACGCCGCCCGAGTGGACCTCAGCGACTTCAGCGTTCCTGTGCTGAAACGTGCCTACCACTCACTATGTCAGCCACGGGGCCGAGCTGCTGCCCCTGCCGTGTCCTGGGGGGCCAGGGCGGCCCCCTCTCCCCGCACTGCACCTGTGTGGAGCCCACGTGCCCAAATTCCTGCCCTCTCTCTCAAACCAAGTCATTCCAGAAGGACCCTGCCTACTCTGCGGCGCTGGTGCTCTGTGTCATGCGTGGCGTGCAGAGACCCGGGTCCGCAGGTGCTGTCTGCAGTTGTGCCGGGGGAACCAGCTCCTGAACCCTTTTGTCAACACCCACACTAAGAGTGACCCCGGCCACTGTGACGGCTCGGTGTTCTTTGTTCTTTGGGGTGGGGCCACACCCAGGGCTTTGGAAACGTGGTCACGGTTCTGGGTTGCACTGGCCTTGGTGACGCAGGTGGGGCTGGACCCCTCACTCCTGTCAGGGCTCTGCTTGCACTCCCAGGACCGTGCACAAGGTGCCAGACAGATGCCCCTGGAACCCTCAGGGGTCATCACCGGGCACTCGCCAGCCCCCTCTGCCTCTTCACCTCACTCAGCCGAGGTCTGGCACCGGCCAGGGTCTCTTCCATCTGTCACTGCCCCCTCCCAGATGGCGGGGACAGTTTGGGTGTGAGGATAATATTTGTTTCGGTTAAAATCATGGCCAAGAATTAAAGTTTGTGTGCCATCTCCTTGTCCCTTAGAATACCTGGAATTTTCTGGAAGAACGATGAGCTTTTCCCCATTGACACGGGCAGGGAGCACCTTCTAGAAGCGGAAATGTCCGTGGTTTCAGGAGTTGTCTTGGGGCAGCACTTGCATCCACAAGGCTGCACGTGCAGGTGGCTGTGTCTCTTCTCACACAGAAGCAGCTCAGCAGCGCTGTGCTGGAAGGTGCTGGAAGGTGCTGACGTTTGCTCTTTCCTGTAGCTCGCTAGTGAGGCTTGGCCAGGGCTGGCTGGGGGTAGGCCTGGGGGGGGATTCAAGGATCGCCTCTGGTTTCTTAGGCTGAGCACAGGTGACTGGCCACCAGGTGTCCTCACAGTGTTCATGGCAGGCTGGCTCGGGAAGAAGGCAGAAGAGACACGGGGGGGGGGGGGGGGGGGGGGGGGGGGGGGGGGGGGGGGGGGGGGGGGGGGGGGGGGGGGGGGGGGCAGCTGAGGAGGCCTTGTCCTCGCGGCCTTGGCCGTGTGGGCAGATGAGCAAGGGCAGGGGAGACGGCTCTTTCCTGCACACACGCAGGCCCCCCAGCCACAGTCCAGGTCCCCTCCCCTTCCTGCCTGTGGCTTCCAGGCGAGGAGGCCACGTGGGACAGGAGCCACGGAACCGGCACAGGCCACTCTGGTGTTTCCTGGGTGTCAGGACGTCTTAGTCTTCGAGCTGGAATTCAGCACCCGGGCGCGTGGTACTGGCTTGCACTTCATTTCAGACAGAGCTTGAGAAATCCAGACAAGTGGGGTTTCAAAAATGTATGATTCTGTTTCTGTCGATTTACCTTCTTGTTTGATACAGTTTAATGCCTCCTGAATAATAAATGCTAACATGTAAACTTGGCCTATTTTGAGTCTCCCGGGGATCTCTCTACCCAGGGCCTGAATCAGGAGGTAAATTACAGGAGGGCTGGTGGAGGTGAGGGCTGCTTTTTAATGTGTTATGATTTATGTAACCCCTGAGGCCGCGTGGGGGTGGGGACCCCAAGAGCCTAATGGCTCCAATGGTGAAGACTGGGAAGGGGGCGCCAAGGCCCCTCCCCACCCAGGGGAATGGCTGACCAGCACTGAGATGTCCAGAGCTAATGCAAAGGGGGAGCAGAACCTCACTTTTGGGTTATCCTGGGGAGTTAAGTGCAAAATAAAGATTTAAAACCAAAAAAAGATACACATTTCAGAAATTTACTGCCAGCAAAGTCCATTGATTGGATGGGTGGGTCTTTCCTACTCCCCCCTCCCTCCACAAAGAGGAGGAAGAAGGAAGCAAAAGGCTGGGGGGGCGGGTTGGGTGGCATGGGATACTGGGCCCACTTGGAACACGTGGAGTGACGGTGCAGGCCCTCAGGAGTGAACTTGGGGACACCAAGGCCACCTTGGGTTGTTCGGCGTGACAGAGAAGCTGTCCCGACCACCTCCACTGCCCACAGCCGGCGAGAGGGCAGCCAGCGTTCTCCCCGTCTCCCCCCGGACCTGTGTGTCCACCCTGGGGACTGCGATCTCCGATCTCCGCCGCTGCTCCCCAAAGTCGACCGCTGGGGGCACCGAGAGTGAGGGTCGATGGAGACCCGGGGCGGGGTCGAGAGCCGGTTGTGACTCTTTCCAGTCTTTATGACTTGGGGGCCTCTGACTACCAGGGTGTGTCTGTGTGACCCCAGCAGCCCGCTCCTGGGCGAGGGCGGAGCGGCCACTCCTTCCCTCGGACACCATGCCAGGGCGCCCAGGCCCCCGCCCCCGCGCCTCGGACCGCAGCCCGGGCCCCAGTCCCAGCGCGCGAGCCACTGACC
>NC_043709.1:662935-699643 GCF_006229205.1 Suricata suricatta
GCCCCGACCTGCCCCACCGGCCCCCAGACCAGCCCCTACCCTGTACCTCCCCTCCCCTCAACCTGGCTTCCGAGCCCTGGCGCAGGCCTGCCCCGCCCCGCGGGGACGCCCTCCGGCCCAGAGGCCTCCCTGGCGCCCCCTCCCCTTGCAGGAGCGCGAGCCGAGGCCGGAATGGAGCCCGGCGAAAGGATGAGGCTCTCGTCCGCCTCACTGGAAGGAGACCCGAGAGAAGAAAATAGTCAGTATCGTGCTCGCCCACCTCTGGCCGCCCGCGGTTCCAGGCGCGAATAGGGTGGGGGCAACCGGCTCAGACGCGGAGCGCAGGGCGCGGTGTGGACTCAGGGCGTCCCGGGGCCTGAAGCTCCGCGAGGGCGGTCGTGGAGGGGGGGAGCGGGGCGGGCCACAGGGCTTGTGCTGTGGACCAACCTTCCCAGGACCTCTCCTCCGCCCCCCCTGCCGCCTCCACGCCTGCTCCAGACGCCCCCCACCCTCCAGCCCCTTGCCCTCCACCCTGCTGCTTGGGAAACTGGTGCAACGTCAAGCGCTCACGTGGAGGCGCCGTCCTAGGGGGGAAGCGGGCCCTTTCCTGCATCCGAGTGAACCCCTGCGCGTGCGCGCGTTCCTGTTGGCAAATGCCTCCCGGTGGAATTCCTGGGCGCAGGCGGGGCTCCTGCTTAGCTTTATGTTAACCCGCGGGGGTAAGAGGCCCAGCTGCGTCACATCCAGGCCAGTGATGGATATTGTCCTATTCATTTTGGACACTGGGTGGGTGTGATGGCACATCACCATGGTTTCGATTTTACTCTTCCCAACGATGTTTTAAGCTCTATGTGCTTGCTTGCCATCTGGGGCTCTTTTGTGGAGTGTCTGTTCCTGTCTTTTGGCCATCATTAATCTGGGTTGTGGGTTTTATTGAGTTGTGGGAATTCTAGGTCTATTCTGGGTACTAGTTCTTTCTCAGATACATATAAATACCTTCTGGTAGTCTGTGGCTGGTGTTTTCAGCCACTTGATTACTTTTGAAAATCAGAACCTCTTAATTGTAAGGAAGTGTAATTGTCAATCTTTTCTTCTATAGTTAGTGGTTTTGGAATCGTACTAGGGAATCTGTACCCACTCCAGTGTCCAGAAAATAGTATCCCATGTTTTCCTTCAGAAACTCCATAACGTTACATTTCACATTTACCTCCACAACTCACAGGGATTCACTATTTTGTATGGAGTGAGGTAGGGGTCGCAGGGGAAATGTTCACTCTTTCCCCATATGTCTATCTAATTGACCCAGCAGGTGCCCTGCAAGCAATGTTGTCTTCGTGGAAAATCAGACGTAGTCCTATTTTTTTGTTCTCCATTCTGTTTTATTGATCTCTCTGCCTACCCTGAGTCCATACTACCCTGTTTTAATTCCAGTAGCTTCATAATAAGTCGTATTTCATAGTATGACTTTATCCTTCAAGACTCGTTTAGGTTTTCTTAGACTTTGGCATCACCATATAAATTTTAGAATTAAATTGTTGCTGTCCTGGCGCGGACAGCAGCGCGGGTGATGGCTCGTGTCCCCGTTGGCCACCCGGCTGCTCCGGCCCGCGCAGAGCTGCCGCCTGTGCCATCGCCCCTTCCTCCTCTCGGTCGTTTGAAATGAAGCTCTTGTCACTTCTGGAAGGAAACTTGCCCAGCAGGTCAAGCAGGACATGCGGCGGGAAGTGGAAGAATGGGTAGCCTCGGGCTGCCCGCGGCCACACCTGAGCGTGGTTCTGGCTGGGGGAACCCTGCAAGTCACTCCGAGTCCTCGACAAAGCCAGGGCGGCTGCCGAAGTGGGATCAGCAGCGAGACGATGGTGAAGCCAGCTGCAATTTCAGAGGAAGAATTGTTGAATTTAATCAATAACCTAAATAATGATGATAATGTAGGTGGCCTCCTCGTTCAGGTGCCTCTTCCAGAGCACGTGGACGAGAGAGAGCTGCAGTGCGCTTCTCCAGACAAGGCTGTCGGTGGCGTTCATGTAATTAACGTAGGGCGAATGTGTTTGGACCAGGATTCCATGTTACCAGCTGCTCCATGGGGTGTCCGGGAAATAACTAAGCGAACTGGCATTCCAACCCTGGGGAAGAATGTGGTTGTGGCTAGGGGGTCAGAAAACGTTGGAATGCCCATTGCAATACCACCACACCCAGACGGGGCTCACGAGCACCCCGGAGGCGGGGCCACTGTGCCGCTGTCTCATCGATACACTCCCAAAGAGCAACGCAAGAAACCTGCGGTTCTTGCCAATGCTGTGGTGTCCGCGGCAGGCGCTCCGAATCTGACCGCAGCAGACAGGCTCGAGGAGGGAGCAGCAGCCATCCGTGTGGGAGTAAATAGAATTCAAGCTCCCATCACTGCTGAACCCAAGTTGCTTGGAGATGTGGATTTTGAAGGCGTCAGAAAGAAAGCCGGTCACATCACTCCAGTCCCTGGGGGTCTCGGTCCGTGACAGTGGCTGCGCTAATGAGGAATACCATTGTTGCTGCAAAAACGGTGCTGAGGCTTGAAGAGCGGGAAGTATTGAAGCCTAAGGACCGTGAGCTGCTCCTAATTAACTGCTGTGTCTTCAGTCACGAACAGTCCAAGCCGTTCACGCGGCAAAGCAGGCCAACAGAAATGCAATATTTTTTATTTGCTTTACTGAAATGGTTTAAAATGATGCTTTGTGTTTCTTGAAAACTTAAATGGGTGGGTGTCTGTGCACAGAGCTCTGCAGTGCCTCACCGTGGAGCACGCCGCGGCCTGCCGGGTTGTGTGATCCAGCCAGGAGAAGCCCTCAACCTAGTGGTTAACACGGGGGACACTGTCACAGTGAGAATGATGCTTAACTTTGCCGAGCCACGTCGTTAGAATGTGCCTTTTCTAGGATTGCATTTCCCAGTCTCTCCCAATAAGAGTTGGTACTCACGTTAGGTTCCAAACCTTTTGAGTTCAACTGGTCAAACCAAAGGAAAAGTATTGCTAGAGAAAATTAGGGAAAAGGTAAAAAGGAAGAAATGGTAACTGAGTAGAAATGGTGTCCTAAGCTGTCAGTTCGTGGCTCGGTTGTTGGGAAAATGTAACGGTGGTTCCATCTGCTCTTGGGCTTCCTTTTGTGTGTTACCTTCCTGAGGTTTCCCCATTTCTTTCTAGGATTGAAAGGCCTATTTTATAGATTATTTGTGTGTATTGTCATATTTGGCTTTCCCCATATCCTTAAATTTCCTTGTTCCATCTTTGTACTCTTGAGGGTGTCTGTATGGTTTCCTTGGTGTATCTTGAAACTATCTTTGAAAAACAAAACTCGGGCTTGATAATCACTAGGGCAGCTTGCAGAAGTAGGCAACTCGTTGTACCACCAAAGACTTGGCAGCAGCTGCCTGCTTTGATGTAACCTGTTGGCTTTCCCCGATGCGTTTTTGAGAACTTGAGTTAATACTGAATTCAAGCAGACTTTCTGATTAAAAGGGTTTTTTGTGTGTGTGCATTTGTTTCACCATTTTTAAAAAATAAAACACTTCTGACTGGTGTGAAAAAAAAAAAGAATTAAATTGTTAACACCCCCCCTAAACCCCACTAGGATTTCATTTTGGTTACCATGAATCAATCTGTGGATCAATTTGGGTGAAAATTAACACTTTATCAATACTGAGTCTTCCAACCCAAGAACATTTAGTTCTTTAAATCTTATCAATAGTGTTTGTAGTTGTTAGGGTACAGGAATGAAAGATACCTTTTGTTAGGTTTATTCCTAGATAGTTGATGTTTTTGGGAGATGACATAACTGAGTTTCATTTTCTAATCGTTCCCAGCATATAGAAATACAACTAACTCTGATATACTGACTTGACATTTGGTGACTTTGCTTACTAATTCTAATAGCCAGTAGATTCATTTAGATTTCTTAGGTACACAATCATCATCTACAAGTCTTCTCTGTCTTTATACCTTTTATTTCCTTTTCTTGCGTTATAGCATTGGCTAGTACTTTCAGTATAATGTTGAATAGAAGTGATATAGTGGACCTCTTTTTTTGTTCCCAAACTGAGGGAGAAAGTGCTCAATATTTCACCATGAAGTATGATGTCACTACGAGCTTTAAAGGAAGTTCCCTTTTATTCCTGGCTTACTGAGGATTTTTTAATGAAGAATTATTACATGTGATAAAATGAATAGTGATTACATTTGATCACATGCTTTCTTCTGCACCTATTGAGTTGGTGATATATGTTTTTTTCTTTTAGTCTATTAATGTGGTGGGTTATGTTGACGGATTTTCAAATATGAGACCAACTTTGTATTACTGGAAACTTCACATGGTCATATATTTTATATGTCACTGGATTTGTACAAATGTTTAAGACTTATGGGCCTATTTTTATGAATGACATTGACTGTACTATTCTTTTCTTGTCATGTCCTTGTTAGCTTTTGGTATTAAGTTTTTGACCACCTAAAAAGAGTTGAAAGGGTTTCCTATTTCCCTATTTGATGAAATGGCTTATATATTTCACCCCCAAATGTTTGGAAAGATTGATCTGTGATGCCATATAGACCTGGAATTTTCACTGTGGGAAACTTTTCAATTATGGAGTTCATTTCTTTACTAAAAATAAGCCTACCTGGATTTTCTGTTTTCTGTCAGTTTGATAAAGCTGTGTTTTTCAAGGAAATGTTTATTTCATATGAACTGTCAAATTATTGGCATGGGGATGTTTATAATATCTTATTATCATTTTAATATCTGTACAATCAGTGATGATGTCCTCCCTTTCATTCTTGATATTGATAATTTGTTTTCTTTTTTCTTGAGCTATTTAGATGTTATCAATTTAAAAATTGTTTCAAAGATCCAACTTTTGACTTATTAATTTTCTTTATGGCACTTTGTTTTTTGCTTAATTGAATTCTGCTCTTATCTTTATTATTTTCTGTCTTCTTTCTTTTTGTTTAATTGCTCTCTTGCCAGCCTCTTGGCTTAGTAGATTAGATAGTTTTCAATTTTTTTTCTAATATGTGAATTTAAATTTATAACTTTCCCTCTAATCCCTATTTTAGCTGCACTATAGTGCTTTGAAATGTCATATTTTTATTATAATTCAACTCAAATCATTTTTGAGTTTTCACTTGATTTCTCCTTTGATCTATGTTTTATTTTTAAAGTGTGCCACTTAGCTTTTGAACATTTAAGAAAATTCCTAGCTATATTTTGTTATTAATTTCTAGTTTAAGAGGTTTCAGAGAACTTAATCTATATCATTTCAATCGTTCCAAATGTATTGAGACTCACATGTGTCTCAAGCTGCGGAGCGTGGCGCCCGCGAACATCAGTTACGTGCGGCTGGTTGACCATGGTGCTCAGATCTGCTGCGTTCCACGAATTCTCTGTTCCAGTCTTTTATTTACTGAGAGAAGTAGATTAAATGTCTCAGTATGATTGTGGATTTTCTATGTCTTTTTTTTTTTTAGCTTTGTCTACTTATATTTTCATATAAAATTAAGTTCATGCACATTTAGATCTTCTACTTCCTGAGAAATTGATGCTTTTGGTATTACAGACCATCTCTCTTCTGTCTTTAATAATTATTTTATTAAATTTTTGATAATGCATATAAGTAAATATTAGTATCTAACTAAATATTTACTAAGTTTCTCTAGAAATGACATTGTTTGCGTAACTAAACTCTTGTTTCCCATTTGATAAGCTGGACAATAATTCCTTAATAAACTCCCATGCCCAGAGGGTATTCGTATCTCCCAGCAAGTCCCTGAGTTGGTCTGTTCCAATCAGAACCTGGTCACGGGCCACCGACTGCATTGGGCGGTCCTGTCTCTCCGCATCCTTTGCCCTTCTCTTGCCTTGCGTTTTCGAGATCTAGACTTACAGATGAGGAGAGCCTCTTGCTCTGTAGAAAGTCTTCGGGACCTGTCCGGCGGTTTCCCCTCCTCTGTCCCCTGCATGGCCCTGTGGTCTGGGGACCGGCTCCAGAGGCTGGATGGCGCCTGGGTTGAGTATTTTGCCCTGACTCCTTTGGAGGCGGTGCTGTGCCCGATTTGGCACCGGGTCTGGCTGCCCTGTCGTCAGTGCCGCCACCGGTCACGGGAGCAGTGCGGCCGCCCCACACCCTGGTAGAGCAGCGTTCCCCGCGGCCACGGGAGCAGTGGTGCTGTGGCACCTGGTGACTGTCCACGTCCCCGGGTGGGGTGGGGGGCTTCCCTGGAGAATCTGGGCACAGTAGGTTGATGGGAGAGTTCTTCCGGATCAGTGCCTGCGCAGGGGGTAGGAGGGCACCACGACAGTGCTGTAGGCTGCGGGAACCCGCTCACCTGCCCCCTGGGTCCGGCTGCCCTCGGTGGGCCTCGTGTGAATGGCCGCGTCTCCACACTGAGTGCGTGATGAGCCGCGGTCTATGAGAAAGCGCCCCTCTCCCCGCAGGCCCCCTGGGCCCCCGTGAAGTCCAGATCCTGCCAGAAAGTCTGCTTAGGTACCTGTTTGTGCCCAGCAGTTACAGGCTTCCAGGGAAGGTGCTGGAATGCCAGGCCTCTCCGATGGCCTCAGGTGAGGGTTCTGTCCCGTGGCTTCCTCGCCTCTGAGAATGTCCCTGGACGTCTGCGCTGCGTCCGCCGGTCACCCCCACACTTTGTGTGTCCACGCTCGGCCCTCCTGCCTCTGCGCCCCGCTGCTCCGTCTTTGCTGCCCTCCATCCCCGCCTGTAAGTGCCTCGAGGGGCCCCGAGGTCACCCGGGGGGTCCCAGCTCTCCTGGAGCCCGGGTGCCTCGGGTTCGGGGCCCGGACGCGCTCAGGGTCCTCGCCGGGCTGACCGCGGGGGTCTTCGTGCAGCGAGAGTTTGCGCCTGAATGGAAATCCGGACTCGTGGAGACACGGCTGCGTCTGTTGAGATGGGATTTACGACCTTTCTGGACTCGCTTCGTTGTGTGAATTTCACAGTTCGCTTTTCCAGCCCAGCCTTGGAGTGACACAGCATGGCCGTGGTGAGGGGACTGTCCTCAGCATCACCGGGTGCACTTTGCTCCTTGCTTGCGTAAGGTCCTGTCATCTGCGTGTCCGCGTCACCCTTTCCTGGAACACGCTGGCCTCACAAAACAAGCAGGGCATGGCCACACTTTTTCTCTCGAAATGAGTTGTACAAGGTTAAATGTCGGGCACCACTCACCTATGAATGGAGTTTCACTTATGGGACGGTTTTTAAGTTACATTTTCATGCCTTTTCTCTTTTTTATCAGTTGATTTTATTAGTCTTAAATCTTTGGCTGGTTTAAGCCTCTTTACTGGATTTTAAAAAACCTTTTTTTTTAAAAGTGTTTCTTTTATTTTTGAGAGACAGACAGACAGAGTGTAAGCAAGGGGAGGAGCAGAGAGAAAGGCGGGGCAGACACAGACTCCGAAGCAGCTCCAGGCTCCAAGCTGTCGGCACAGAGCCCGGTGTGGGCTCCAACTCAAGAACCGTGAGATCATGACCTGAGCCGAAGTCAGATGCTTAACCAGCTAAGCCGCCGAGGCGCCCTTAACTCATTCTTTTTAGCTTTTATTAGTCTTGAATATATACATCTGCAGCTAAAAATGTCTGTAAGTACAACTTAACTACACACCATGAGGTTTGTTTTTTGGCATTTTACTTATCACTTGGGTCAGAACTATGCAGCACTTTCCACTTGGCCTCTCTGCCGCTTGTGTTATGAGAATCTGTGTATTAGACGTGCAGGGGTTTTCTGTGACGTTCTGTTCCGTCCCCGGCTCCTCACGGGTTTGCTCTGTGGCCGGAGGACAAGGCGGACCCCTCTGCGGTCTACTTCCACACCCGCTCCCTGCGCCCTGGGGTGCACGCGTGGCGGCTGTTGCGCGGGGTCTCCGCGTGTGGGCGCGAGATGCTGTCTTGTGCAGATTTTAGAGCTCACTGACCTTGGCTGGCATTTCTGTCCTCTCCGGGCCGCTGCACCCGCACGCCGTGTGCCGGTGGCTTCCGCTTCTCTCCGCCGTCCTGCTGAGCCTGGCGACGCTGTTGGACCTTCGGTGCCACGCCCCCGCCCCGCCCCGCCCCCTCCCCTGCTCTGGCTTTTGTCTCTACAGGTTAGTCCAGCGCCAGAACTTTACACACATGGAACCACTCATTGTCACCCTTTTGTGTCGGGCTTTGTCTGGTAGACACTGTTAGTATTTCCCCCCAGTCTGTGTTTTCTATCTTTCCATTTTCTTGACAAACCAGAACGTTTTCATTTCAGCAGTTAGTGCCTTCCCTGTGCCTCTGGGGATTCCCTCCCCCCCCCCCCCCAGGGCGTCGCTTTCTGCAGGGAGCTGTGTGTCCAGGGTTCGCCTTGAGGCCCATGATCCGCTTGAGATCAGTTCGTGTTGTCAGGTGGGGTCGGACTCGGTCTCTCTACGTGGACCTGTGGGTGTTAGAACCACAGCCCCCCCGAAGGGTTCTGCTGCCTTTGTGTGACCCGCCGTGTGGGTCCGCAGGGCCGGCGGACGTCTGCTGCTGGCCTGCCCCCTCCGGCCCCCGGGGACATCCGGGCTCTGGGCCTCCCCGAGGTCTCGGGAGCCACGTGGTGGGGGTGGGGGAAAGGCTTACGTCCCAGGGGCCTGGGCACGCTGCAGGATGAGATGGCCCAGGGAGTGGGTGGGGACAGCAAAGTATGGAGTCTGAGGTCCAGGCCTGAGCACTTCCAAGGTTAGGGCCACAATGAGGAGGGGAAGGGGGGCCCCGGGGGAAGACCACGGGGCCGGCTTATCTGTATGTGACTTTGGCATGAGCTGTGACCGTGGCGGGGCCCAGCAGGGGAGGGTGTGGAGGGAGGTTGAAGGCAGGGGTGTGCAGGGCTGTGGGCTACAGAGAGGAAGGTTTTCATTTTAATTTTTAAAGTATTTGCACTAAACCTTGGTGTGCTGATGTGCGTCTGGTGTGGCCTGTCAGGGACAAGAACAAGGAGGGGCCGATGGAAGGGAAGGCTGGTTTGGACAGCCTGGGGAGGGGGGGCCGTCATGGTCTCTAGAAGGAGAGAGGGTGCCCGCCAATGCAGCCAGCGGGGGGGGGGGGGGGGGGGGGGGGGGGGGGGGGGGGGGGGGGGGGGGGGGGGGGGGGGGGGGCCAGGAGGAGGCTGATGGGTCGGGGCTGGGATTCCATGATTAGGGATCCTCCCCAAGTGTCACTCGTGTGTTTTTACCTTTGCCTCGATGCCTGTTTCTCTTCTGCAGAATTAAAACAAGGAATTTCCCAAGACTTGATTTCTTCTCCTAAATTAGACAGATACAAAATAGCAAGACAATTAACGGAAAAGGCTATCAAGGTAAATGGTCCTTGGTGCTTGGGGGCACCTGTTTTTAAGGTTTTACTTATTTAATCCCTACTGTCTGTCCTGCCTGTTCTGAAGGCTCTTCTCTCAGAGAATTAGCCGCCTTGTCTTTCAAATCTTTAATTTAAAACATGCTCTTGCAATTTGAGGAAAAGAAGATTTTCTCCATCTACGGACACTACCCGGTGATACGGGCCGCCCTCCGCAGAAAGGGTTGGGTGGAGAAGAAGTTCCACTTTCTGCCCAAGCTCCTCCCGAGCGGGGACGATGACAGTGCGGGGGTGACCGGTAGGGTATCAAAAGCGTCCTGTCTCTCTGCTTAAGGCATGTGTGTGTGTCTGTCGGAGGACCAGAGCGAGTCACACTGCGGGGGATGCTGTTCCCGCCACGGGCCAGGCACCTGGGCCTCTGCCCCATGTGACCTGGTCACCCTCCCAGCCTGCCTTTGGCGGGTGACCACGCACTGCGCCCTGTGCTCTCCCGCCCTGGTCTGGTTGCTTCTCAGTGCCCCACTGCCCATGCCAGGCCTCCTCCTCCCGGGTCTGGCCAAGCTGCCACCGTCCTTCAGCGGCCCGACCCGCCCCGCCCTCTTCTGGCCCCGCCCTGCCCCGCCTCCTGCTCGCGCAAGCAGCAGGTGCACCCTCAGGCCCTGGGGTCTGCGCAGGCCCGCTCCCTGCGCCCCCTCCGTCACGTTCGCCCCAAGGCCGGCTGCCCCGGGTCCCCAACCCTGACCCTGCGCCCGGCCCGGCAGAGGGGCCGTGCGGCCGACCTCGGACTGGCAGATGTGGCCGGAGCCCCACGAGGGTTGCTGAGGGGTCAGCGAGGGTGCTGTGGCCGCGGGCCCTGCCGCGCTGACAGCTCTCGGTGTTGTGTTTGCAGAACATAAACCTGCTGACGGCAAAGAAAAACAAGAAGCGGCTCTGGAGGAGACAGACGACATCCACGATGTGATGGTAGGCCCCCCTGCCTCCTCACACTGTCACTTTCCCTGTGACCGGGGGACAGGCGACAAAGCAGTCAGGCCAGGCTGCAGGGCGCATATGCGTGGGCTCGCTCATGCTCATCCACGCTCCTGCTCACAGGGTGGGGGGGCCTGTGAGCACACTCACGAGTGTCCATGTGTGCGCGAGCTCGTGTGTGCCCTGTGCGCGTGCGTGTTCGTGGGCGCCTGCTCTCCTGTGTGTATGTACGTGCCTGTGTGCTTGTGGGGCACTCGTGTGTGCCCTGTGCGCATGCGCGTGTATCGAAGTGCACCTGCTCTCCCGTGTGTCTGTATGGGACCATGCATGCACTTGCGTACATCTGTACATGCCCGTGTGCACGTGCACGTGTGTGCCCTGTGTGCGTGCTTGCATGTGTCCATGTGTGCGCGCATGTGCAAGGTGACAAGCTGTGGCCACAACTTTGTGGAAGCCGTGGGAAAGGACTGGAGCAGGCAGGAGGGCACACAGGCCACTTGGTGAGGCCGCGATGGTGTGCACAGGTCTGTGCAGGTGGGCGGCAGAGTCAAGGTCCAGAACAGGGCCAGGCTCGTGGGGCCTAACCCAGGTCAACGGGCAAGGTCGGCACTGAAGAAGCGGCCCCTCCTGGAGACAGAGCCGGGAGACCCCGTGCACCTGCTGTGGTGTTGCAGGCCGCCTCCTGATGTGGGGGAGGGGAGAAACGTAGCCCCGCCCAGCAGCTCCTGGGGTGGGGGTGGGGGGAAATAGCTGCTTTCCCCGACTGTAGGAAGGAGGACAGGGTGGTGCTGAGTCCCTGCGAGACCCCTGAGGGCAGCCAGGAGGCCAGGCAGAGTGGGGTGCTGCAGGGGCCTGGGGCGAGCTAAGGTCCAGAACACGTGCAGGGCTCACAGGAAGCAGTGAACAGACACACGGGAAGTGGGCCCAGAGCCTGAGGCGCTTACCAAGCTGCAGAGCTGACTTGGGGACCCCGGGAAGGGGTCCATGACCCTCGAAGACTGCCCCTCTCCCACCTGAACAAAGGGGACTTGCGCCAGAAAGTGGCAGCAAAAGCCGTCGCTCCGGAGTCGGAGGGAAGGCTGTGCTCCAGCACTGGGGTGGGTCCCCGGAAGGGACGCCGCTGGCCAGCTCCCCGCTCCCTCTGGCGCTGTGGCTGGCACTGGGGTGGGGGAGCCCAGGCCCCCCGAACATGGGTCCAGGTAGGCCAGGCCCTGCTGCAGAACGTTCCGCGTGTCCTCGAATGCTGGTCCGCACAGAATGACCGCAAAGGGTCTTGAGGGCGTCAGAATTTTGGACAATGTTTTCCTTTCCGTGTTTCTCTTGGGTCAGATATTTTGACCAAACAGGTGCTCTTGTCTGTAAACAAAGCCAGAGGTGCCAAGGCCACCCTAGGTCTAGCTCCGGTGGCCCTGGCCTCCTGCTCTCCAGGAGTGGGGAGGGGAGGAGGCCATCTTCCTCGGTCTCCCAGGCCACGAGGCAGAGCATTCACCCCATGCCCATGTGTGGCATGTCCCCAAAGCTCACATGAGCACCCACCGGCTGGCGGCTCAGACCTGACTCAGCCACACGCTCCTGGTGCCCCTGCAGCTGAGAGCTGGAGCCTTGAACTTGCTTCTTGAGAGCAGAGCCCCTGCGTGCTGGCCGTTGCTAGCACAGCACACAGTAGGCTCTGAAGGAGCTGTGTGTCCAGCCACCAGAGGAGAATCACAGAATACACACCAAGTATCATTTAAAATCTGATTTCCTTCACTCTTACTTACCAAGATATGAAGCTTGGATGTTGGGTATTGATGAGGGTTTTTTTCTTGCCAGTCCAGGTTGGTAAAAAACGAAATGCCGTACTTCCTCTGGACCATCAAAAGGGACGTCATTGACTATCACAACCTGAACTGTGACCAGGTGCTGAATCACTATGGAAAAACAGCTTCCTTCACCACCAAGGTGAGTGGGTGGGTTTGGGGGGTGGTGGCGGGGGCAGGCTGGGAATGGCACCTTGCCTCTTGAGGCTCCAGGGGTTCTGGGCTGGGAGGTCCACTGGTGGACTGGTCGCCTCAGGGCCCCTCCCCAGGACCACCGCCTAGTCAGGGGCCCCGCTGTGTGGTGTCAGTGTCCAGGCCCCTCAGCAGCTGCCCCGCTGGTGCTCCCAGGGCCCCAAGTGCCCTTCTCCCTGTGACTCTCCTCTGGGCTCTCCGGCCAAACCACAGGCAGGGCAGGTGGGGGCTGCCACCATGGCCCGGTCTGGGCTCTGCACCCTGGAGGGGCTCTGGGTCTCAGGGAGAACCAGGCCACGACCCATGCCCCGGGGCTTCTGGCATCTCCTATCACCCCCGTTCAGTCCCATGGCCCCATCCCTGTTACTCCAGGGGTGAGGGTCAGAAGTGGGATCAGCCCGGGGTGGACAGGCCTGTATGTCCTCGGGAGAGGCTGGGTAGAGGGCTTCCTGGCAACAGAGATGACAGAGGGTCAGGGATGAGGTTGGCACTGCCCCTAGGCTCCCTGTGGGGGTCTGGCCCCTATACATCCTCACCAGACCTCTGCTGCTGACCTCCTTTGGGGTGTGGGCCATGCCTACAGGTGGCCCGGTCAGGCCCGGAGCCCCACAAAGACCCCCTGGCGGAGTGGCCACCAGTGTGCCCAGCACCAGCAGGCACTGCATTTCCCGGCCACTTGTACATTGTTCCCAGTGGGGCCGTGAGCCGAGCCCTGGGGCGCAGAACTGCCAGCCAGGCCTAACCACCAGCATTACTTTTGTGGGGCCAGCCGTGAGTGTGCCCATGAGCTTGCTCCCTCCTTCCTGGGGCCCAGGCCCAGCACCATCTAGGGTCACATCGGGTCACCCTGCTGTCTGAACCAGCTGGCCAGGGGGCAGGAGGGACTGGGAGGGAGTGGTCCACTCCAGGCACCGCCCCCCTCCTGAGAGCCCCTTGGAGCTGGCGCTGCCAGCCGGGCCATGGGCATTCAGGCTGGTCCGAGTGGACCAGCACTTGGCCCGCGGCGGCCTGACGTGCTGCTGTCTCTGGAGATCGGGCTGTGTGTGAACATGCGGAACCTGCCGTGGTACGTCCAGGCCAACCCTGACTCCTTCTTCCCACGCTGCTACGGCCTCGGCACCAAGAGTGAGAAGCAAGAATTCCTGGGTAAGTTGTGGCGTCAGGCGGCCAGGGCCCCTCTGGGGTGCACCTCCTGGCCGAGGTGGCTGCAGAAGCCTCTGGAAGGGAGGTGAGCTGGGCCGCAGCTGCAGGGCTGGGACTGGCCCGTCCCAAGGCCCAGGGGCTCAGCTGGGTCTCACGTGGTGAGCGCTGGTCCACATGCTTCCGTGGGCAGTAGCTGCAAGGCAGGAGCAGAGGGCTGATGGGGGCTGTGGAGCCAAGTGTCAGCAGCTTGGCTCTGACTGGGCTTCTGGGAGAGGCTGGCGAGGGGCTGGTCCTGTGGGTGACAGGCTCCGGCCTGGGGACAGAGGGAGGATTCCTGGATTGACCTGCCAAGAGAGAAGAGAGGAGGTGAAGGCCAGGGCAGGTGAACACTGCCTATTTGGGGGTGACTCATATTTCCTGAGCACGGGTCTAGAGGCCGTGGAGATGCGGCCTTGCCAGCACCCCACCCCGGGGCTCCCAGGAGCAGACGGCCGCAGGCAGGACAAGGCTGGGGCTGTGGGGGCCGGAGGTCAGAAGTGCAGGGGAGGAGAGGGTGGTGAGCTGGGGCCTTCCAGAGAGGGGGCACTGGGCACAGACCAGAGGGCGGGAGCCCCGCGGGGACCGGGCGGGAGCTGGCAGTGTGCCTGCGTGACCAGGGGCAGAGGGGCGCAAGCGCGGCAGGTGAGCGCAGGGCCTGTGTTCTGGTTGACAGCGGAGGCTCAGGAGAGCTCTGGGGCCCTGGGGGTCACTGGGGAAGGGAACTCAGGAGCAGGATGTTTCCCAGGTGCAGCAGCTGCCAGGCAGGGGTGGGGGTGGGGGGCAGCTTCCTCTGCAATGAGGAAGAGGGAGCAAGCTTTGGTGAGAAGGCGTGGGAATCTCTTTCTGACCTTCCTGTGGGCATGGGGAGGGAGTGAGCACGGGCTCGCTCACCAGGGTGCTGGCCTCCTCTCCCGGCAGGCAGGAGACAGCACTCGGGGCCAGGCCAGCCCCAAGCCTGGATCCCTGGGGCGCAGAGCTGCCCTCTGCGCACAGCCCTTCTGCCCATGCACGCCAGGGGCTGTGGAAGCCGGCATGTCCAGGGAGGCCCAGAGAGGCTCCTGGGATGGCCAGGGTCCTAGTGTGTCTGCGGGGGTCTTCTGTCCTCTGGTGCAGAGCTGAGGACACAGGAGCAGGGGGAGGTGGTGAGGGTGTCCATGCACTGTGGCTCCTGGGGGAGGGTGAGTGCTGCAAGGCAGGGAGGGGGTGCACAGGTTCTGCTTCTGGGCCTGTTGACAGGGCCCAGGAGAGGCTGGGGGGTAGGGAACGGCCCCCTCAAAGGCGGAGAGGGCAGGAGGCGAGGCCTGTGGGGCGCCCGGGCTGAGGGCGGCTCGGGCTGGCCGAGGTCCCCGGTCCCCGGCGCCAGCAGAGGGGGCGAGGCCTGGGTGTCCTTTCAGATGACTTCCGGCGGACAGCGGCCTCCAGCATCCTCAAGTGGGTGGTCAGCCACCAGAAGTCCTGCAGCAGGAGCGGCCCCGGCGACAGCGGCCCCGGCGACAAGACAGGTGTGGGGGGCAATTATGAGTAAAACTAGACGCATCTGTATACGGGTTTTTGTGCAGCTGTGCGTTTTCAACTCGTTGGGCTAAATACGAAAGAGCATGACTGCTGGATCTGATGGCAGGAGCACGTTTAGTTTGGTAAGACACCCCTGCGTCCCGGCAGCGGGAGTGCTCTGCGCCCTCCCAGCCCTCGGGGCAGCAGCCTGGGGCCCAGGCCCTCCGCGAGGTGGGCCGTGCCCCTGTTGTTTTCATCTGGAGTTCCCCCCGGGACACGTGGTGCTGAGCACCTTTTATTTCATTTACTTCTTAAATATACTATTTTATTTGTTTGTTTTTAGAGAGAGAGTGTGTGAGTTGGGGAGAAGGGCAGAGGGAGAGAGAGAGAGAGAGAATTAAAAAAATTTTTTCTTATTTCTTAGTGAGAAAGCAGGGAAGATGGGCAGAGGGAGAAAGAGAGGATGTTAAGCCGGCTCCATGCTCATTACGGAGCCCGCACGGGGCTCGATCCCACAACCCAGGGATCCTGACCTGAGCCCAGATCAGGAGTCAGATGCTCAGCCACTGAGCTACCCCAGGAGCCTCTATTTTTTTTTAAAGCAATTCTCTTTTTATTTTAATTAATTAATTAAAGCAGGCTCCATGGAGCCTGACATGGGGCTCTATCCCATGACCCTGGGATCATGACCCAAGCTGAAATCAGAGTCAGACTCTCAACTGACTGAGCCGCCCAGGCCCCTGAGCATCTTTTAATATACTTCTTTGCCATCTGTAAATATATTCTTTGGTGGGAAATCTGATCAGCTTCCCTATCATTTGAAAATTTTTATCGTTGAGGTTTAAGAAGGGTTTTGTGTGTGCGTGTGTGTGTGTGTGTGTGTGTGTGTGTGTATTTTGGATAACAGCCCTTTATCAGATGTGTCTTCTGCAAATATTTTCTCCAAGTCCATGGGTTATCTTCTCATCCTCTTGGCAGGATTGAGTGCAGCTTATCAAGTATTTCTCTCATGGACTGTGCCTTTGGGATTGTCTAATTATCACCACACCCAGGGTCATCTTGGTGGTTTCCCATGCTGTCTCCCAGAAGTTCTGTGGTTTTGCATTCCACACTTCGGTGTGTGATTCATTCTGAGTTAATTTTTATGAAGGGTGCACAGTCTGTGTCTAAATTCTTCTCTGGGTGCACCTTTTTGCACCTGTTCTGGCACGATTTGTCGAAAAGCCCGCTTTTTCCCATTGTATTGCCTTTGCTCCTTTGTCATGCATCAGTTGACCATATTTTTGTGGGTCTATCTCTGGGCTTTTTATTCTGTTCCAGTAACCTGTTTGTCTGTTATTTCACCAACACCACACTGTCTTGATTACGTAGATTTGTGGCAAGACTTGAAGTGGAACAGTGTCCATTCTCCAGTTGTTCTCCGTCAGTATTGGGCTGGCGGGTCTGCATCGCTTGCCTCTCCATGTGAAGTTTAGAACCAACTTGTCAGGGCGCCTGGGTGGCTCAGTCGGTTAAGCCTCCGACTTCGGCTCAGGTCAGATCTCACGTTTGTGGGTTCGAGCCCTGCATCAGGCTCTGTGCTGACAGCTAGCTCAGAGCCTGGAGCCTACTTCCGGTTCTGTGTCTCCTTCTCTCTCTGCCCCTCCCACTCTCATGCTCTGTCTATCAAAAATAAATAAAACATTTAAAAAAAAAAAAAGAATCAACTTGTCAATACCCATACAGTGCCTTTCTGGGATTTGGATTGGGATTGTATTGAATTCATAGACTGAGTAGGGAAGACTTGACATCTTTTTTTTTTTAAGTTTGTTCATTTATTTTGTGGAAAACAGAGACAGCACGAGTGGGGGAGGAGTAGAGAGACAGGGAGAGTCCGACACGAGGTTTGATCCCACACACCGTGAGATCGTGACCTGAGCCGAAATCAAGAGTCAGATGCTTCACCTACCAGGCCACCCAGGCGTCCCAAGAACTGACATCTTAATTAACAGTGACTCTTCCCGAGTCATGAACATGAAATACTTCAGTATTAATTTCATTCTTTGATTTCATTTATCAGAGTTTTGTAGTTTTCTTCATATAGATCTTGAACATATTTTGTTAGATTAATGTATTTATACATTTATTTAATTTTTTGGCGGTAATGTAAATGGTATTGTGTTTTTAATTTCAAATTCCAATAATTCATATCTGGTACATAGGAAAGTGATTGACTATAATCACTTATTAGTTCGAGATTTTTGTCGATTCCTTCAGATTTTCTACACATTGATAATCATGTCATCTATAAATGAAGACAGTTTTATTTCCTACTCCATCTGCATAACTTTTTATTTTCTTGTCTTACTGCATTAGCTAGGATTTCCAGTATGATGTTGGAAAAATGGGGGGGGCAGGGGGGAGGTCCTTGCCTTGGCCTTGATTTTAGAGTGTAAGTTTCTCGTTGCTCACCCTTAAGTATAATGTTAGCTATAGGGGGGTTTTGTATATGTTCTTTATCAAGTTGAAGAAGTTCCTCTCTAGTCCTAGCTTGCTGAGAGCTTTTATGACGAATGAGGGTTGAATTTTATCAAATACTTTTCTGCATCTATTGGTATGATCGTGTAAGTTTTCTTCTTTAGCCTTTTGATGTGTCATAGATTACATTAGTTGATTTTCATAAGTTGAACCAGTTTTGCATACCTGAGGTAAATCCTATTTGATCATGGTGTATGATTGTTTTTATACAGTGTTGGATTTGACTTGCTGATATTTTGGTGAGCATTTTTTAAAATTATTATTGATGAGAGATTTTGGCCAATAGTTTGCTCATGTCTCTCTCTGGTTTGGGTAAAGGGTAAAGGTGGCTTCATAAATGAGGGAGGAAGATTCCCTGTTTCTATCTACTGAGATTGTAGAGAATTGCTATAATTTCTTCCTTAAATGTTTGGTAGAATTCATCAGTGAACCCATTTGGATTCACTGGTCCTTTCTGTTTTAGAAGGTTATTAATTGTTGACTCAAATTCTTTAATAGATATAAGCCTATTCAGATCATCTCTTTTTTTTAATTTTATTTATTTATTTATTTATTTATTTATTTATTTATTTATTTATTTATTTTTGAGAGACAGAGAGAGACAGCACGAGCAGGGGAGGGGCAGAGAGAGAGGGAGACACAGAATCCGAAGCAGGCTCCAGGCTCTGAGCTGTCAGCACAGAGCCCGACGCCGGGCTCGAACCCACGAACCGTGAGATCATGACCTGAGCCGAAGCTGGTCGCTTAACCGACCGAACCACCAGGCACCCCATCTTTTTGTGTGAATTTTGACAGGTTGTGTCTTTCAGTAAATTGGTCCATTTCATCAGATTATCAGATCTGTGTGCAGAGAGTTCATAATATTTCCTTTCTCTTTTAATGCCCATGAGATCTACAATGATATCTTCTCATTTTAAGAAAATGTTGATTTATTTTGAGAGAGAAAGAGATAGAGAGCAACTGGGGGAGGGGCAGAGAGGGAGGGAGACACAGAATCAGAAGCAGGCTCCTCACCGTCAGTGCCGCAGAGCCTGACACCGGGCTCTATCCCTTAACCTGATTATAAGCTGAGCCAAAATCAAGAGTCTGATGCTTAAGTGACTGAGCCACCCGGACATGCCAAGAATAAAAGGAATAATCTTATTAAAAATAAGAATAAGAAAAATAAAATCTCGAGAATAAGAAAAAGAAAAGTTTTTATATTACCTTCATTCCTTCCCTAACACTCTGCCTTTCTTTGCATGGAACTGACCTCTGTTATTCTTCTCTCTGAAACTCGTGACATTTCTTGGCAGGTCTACTAGCAAAAACTTTATTCAATTTTTAAAAATTTTGTCAGGTAAAGTGTGTTATAGTCTTATGATTAGGTCTCAGTCTTTAGTGAGCTGTGCCCCCGGACTGTGAACGTCACTAGTGCTTCTCAGTTTTACCCCTTTGGTGGGACAGAGGGCCAGGGGGGCTCCCTCCCCCTCCAGGTCAGGCTCTGGGTAACTCTCCTGAGGGCAGGCCTTGGGAAGAACAGAATGTTCTGGCAATTTGCAAGATGGCCCCTTTTCCCTTTCCTTGCTGGAAGCAGGAGGGCATGTTTCTCCCACACTCAGTGTGAAAACCCGGTCAAGTTCCCAGAGGCAAGGCTGACGAAAGCATGCCCCCCAAGCCAGCCTGTCCGGAATTATTAACTGTCAGATTCGGCCACACGGAGCCTTCAGCAGTTCGTGGATTACAGTCCAGGCTTTCCTGTCCCGGTGCTGGTGTTGGGGTCTGTGCCCCGGTGAGGTGTCATCCGTTGTGTGGCCGGACTGTGTCTGCCCCTCGGGGGCAGCGGCGTGTCTGTCCGCCTCAGCTCGGAGGCAGCAAAGGACAGTCGTTGATTTTTCAGGCCAGCTTTTTACTTGTTGTTAGGACGGTGGACGAGGCCGGGCTCCTTACGTGCCAGGGCAGGAAACAGAAGGGTCATGTTTCACTTTAAAATGGTCGTTTTTATGTCCTGTGAACTTCACCGCAGCGCAGGTTAAAAACGCATGCTGTAGTCTTTACCGCACCGTGTGGACACGGCTTTCCCCCGGGCCAGGACTGCGGGGGGCTGGGGTCCTGGGCCTGCCCCCCCCCCCCCCCCCCCCCCCCCCCCCCCCCCCCCCCCCCCCCCCCCCCCCCCCCCCCCCCCCGGGCCCCAGTTTGTGAAGCTGCTTTCGCCCTAACGGGTCCCTGGGTTTACCTTCTCCGGCTCCTTCCCCGGGAGCACAGGGCCACCTGCCGGCTGGCGGCTTGCGGTCCCTCTGAGCCCGGGGCCACTCGGGGTTCGCTGTCCCCTTGCGGGACTCCCCGAGCTCCTCCCCGAGCTTCCCGAGCGCCACGGGTCCAGCTGGACTCCGGGGTTCGGGCGAGGGAGATGCCGGGCAAGGGGGTGCCGCCGGCTCGCAGTGGCTTGCGGCCGCCAGGCGGGACTGCTTCCCGAGACCTCGCCGGAGTGCGCCCCGAAAAGTGGGGCTCTCGGAGCAAGCGGGGAAGTCGTGTCGCGTTGGCGGAGCCGGGCTGGAGGGCGGGGCGGCGGGAGGCCCCTGGCCGGAGGCAGGCGAGGTGCCCGGGGCCCCGGGGCCCCACCCACCAGCCCGCGTTTGGGTTACAGCTGCCGAGGACGCGGAGCCCGGGCCCGTGGGCCTCGCGGCGGAGCTCGTGGACACCGCGTGCAGGGTGTGCCGGGCCTACCTGGGCCAGCTGGAGCACCGGGACATCGACGGCCCGGAGGACGCCGCCCCGGCGCTCACGGAGGCCGAGTGGGAGGACCTGACGCGCCGCTACTACTCCCTCGTTCGGTAAGGGGCGCCCCCTGCCGGCCGACGAGGTGGCCGTGGCCCCGGGCCCCTGAAGCCCCTGTCCGGGTTGGGGCGCCTGTCGGCGCGTTGGGGTACCCAGATCCCACCAAGTCCCTGCTGGCTCATAAAAGGATGACGCCCCCTTGGGGACACCTTTGGGTAACACCGCCTAAGCGTCTTCCACACGGTTCTTGTCTTTCACCTCCTGTGAGCCCCGCAGCGGGCGCGGGCGGGCGGGAGCAGCAGGACGCTTGCCTGACACAGCGGTCCCGACTCTCCGCGGCCTTCAGGGCTCCTGCTGCATGGGAGTCCAAAGGCCGAGTCCTTCCCGGGGTCGGGGGGAGACACAGCACCCCCTTTACAGCGGCCAACAGAGGAGCTGGGGCAGAGGTGACCCTGCAGCAGGAGCGGCACCGTCTCTGTGGAGGGTCTGCCCGGAGCCCCCACACCACCCCAGGGACACTGCCATTTTTATTCCTTCTTTATTTCTTTCGGATCAATCATTTTCTTTCTGGTGGACATAGGAGTACAGTACAGGGTGTGCTGCGCGCTGGAGCCTGTCCAGCTGTGCCCCCCCCCCCCCCCCCGCCCAGACCACCCAGCTCGGGCTGAAAACCACCTGCAGCCCCCATCAGACCCCTCAGAACCCTTCCAGGCGCCGCCCCCCAGGGGTCACACCTGACTGCTACCGCCTTGACCAGTTTCCGTGTGGAATTTCACGCTCAGACTCTCAGTCGGTGCTCTCTCCCTTGTGCCTCGGGCCTGCGGGGTTCATCCCAGCGTTTCTGCCGCCGCGCGGGCTTTCCTGCCGCCGCAGACCTTCCCTCGGCCGCGGGGGAGCAGCTGTGTCCGCCCCGCGGTTTGAACACATTCCACGGTGGGTCCGCGCATCCAGAGGCCAGTGGCGTTGAGCACGTGGCGACGGCCTTGCCACCGACAGTCTCCTCGGGCTTCTCTTCTCGGTCACTGTGTGGTCTTCGCTGGCTTTCTCTGACGCCCAGTGGCTTTGACTGTTGCTTCAGACGCTGGTCAGTCATTTGAGCATCTTCGTGAGGTGCTCCCCCACCTCCTGTCTAGGGACTAACGGTGTGTCCTCTGTGGCTGAATCCGTTTCGTGGTTCGCCTCATTTTCCTCCTTTGCTCATTTGTTTGTTGAGTAAAATCACGTGGTTTATTTGTCTTTTTCTGACTTATTTCACTTAGCGTTTACTCTCTAGATCCCTCTATATTATTACAGATGACAAGATTTCATTCTTCTTATGGCTGATAATATTCCACTGTGCGTAGGATGGGGGGATGGATGGACACCACATCTGTATCCGCGCATCGGTCAGGGAGCACTCGGGCTGCTTCCGTAATTTGACTGTGGTAGAAAGTGCTGCATAAACACAGGGATGCAAGTATCCTTTCAAAATCGTGTTTTTGTATTCGTTGGGTAAATACTCAGTAGTGCAGTTACTACTTTTAACTTCTTGCGGACCCTCCACACTGTTTTCTAGAGCGGCTTCCCCAGGTTCCGTTCCCACCGAGGGCGCAAGAAGGCCCCCCACCCGCGTCAGCCACACCTGTTACTTCTTGTTGCTGTTCTGACAGGCGTGAGGGGTACCCTGTCGTGGTTTTGGTTTGTGTTTCTGTGATGATGAGTGATGCTGAGTATCTTCTCATGGGAGTGTTGGCATCTGGATGTCTTCTACGGGGAAATGTCTGTTCATGTCTTCCGCCCGTTTTTAAATAGGGTTATTGGTTTTTCGGGTGTTGAGTTGTATAAGTTCCTTATAGATTTTGGATACTAACCCTATATTGGATATGTCATTTGCAAATATCTTCTCCCATTATGAAGGTTGCCTTTTAGTTTTTTTGGTGGTTTCCTTCACTGTGCGGAAACTTCTTACTGTTGTGGTCCCGGTAGTTTATTTTTCCTTCTGTTTTCCTGGCCTCAGGAGTGGTTGTCACATCTTTAAATGGATTTCTAAGAGTACTCTAAGCATTCCTCATTGAGCCCTTTGTTGGATATATGCATTAATACCCTCTCAGGTCTCCTGGGCGGCTCAGTCGGTGGAGTGTCCGGCTTCGGCTCAGGTCATGATCTCATGGTTCGTGGGTTCAAGCCCCGAATCGGGTCTGTGCTGACAGCTCAGAGTCTGGAGCCTGCTTTGGATTCTGTGTCTCCCTCTCTCTCTGCTCCACCTTGACTCATGTTCTATCTGTCTCTCTCTTAAAAATAAACATTAAAATAAATAAATAAAATAAAGATGGATGAAACTCCGCTACATAAAGAAAGAATATGCTCTTAGTGTGTGCCTGGTCTGTTTGCCTCTCAATGTATTTGTTGTTGTTGTTGTTTTTATGAAGCCTGATGTTTTGACTTTTTCTATTATGGTAGGGCTTTTAAGAGTCGTGTTTAAGAGACCTTTACTTATCCAAGGTCATGAAAATGTTCTCCTCTGAGTTCTTCTAGATGCTTTAGTGTTTTTTCTTTCAGTTTTAGCCTTTTATGATTAATTAATCTAATTAATTAATTTTTGCAAAAGGTAAGGGATAAAGATCAATGTTCTGTTTTGTATATACAGACATCCACTACTGATAAACAAGAAACATGAGAGGCATTTAGCATAAATAAATAGACCTGGGCTTCGGGGGCAGTAGGCCTGAAGTCAACCCCTAGTTCCACTGAAGTATGGCCTGGAGCCCATCACTTAGAAGAAGGAGAAGGAGAAGAAAGAGAGGAAGAAACACGAATTTTGTTGAAAGTTGCTTTTGGCGCAGCACGCGACGGGTTTTCACAAACTTCTCGTGCATCCCGAGTCCGGGACCTGCTCGCTAGGTGGTGGGTCTGAAAGTGTCAGTTGAGTCAAGTGATTAAATCAGTATCGTCGCTGATTATCCTGCCTGCTCACTCCCTGGGACTCTGAGCGGACAGAACTCAAACCTCCACCTCTGCTTGGTGTTCTTGCGTTTCTGCTTTCAGTTTTGTGATCGTTACTCTATATAATTTGATGCACTGACTCACTACGTCCAGTGCAGGATTGTTTTGTCTTCCTTTGATTGGACCTTTCCCTCATGACGAAATTTCCTTTTTGAGGCTATTCATATTTCTTGCCCCAATTCTACTTTCTGTGGTATTAGTACAGCTTTCCTTTGGTTAACTTTTTTACTCTCGATCTGTTGGTGCCTTTATATTTTGAAGTAGGTCTCATATCAGGAGCATATATGAACGGCTAGGGCTTGGTTTTGCCCAGTCTTACAATCCTTTTCTGTTGGAGTGTTTCTTCCATTCACATGGAGTCGTGATGAGCATGGCCGGGTTTACGTTTACGTCTTCCTCGCTGTTTTCTGCTTACCAACTTGCTCTTGGTTTCACTATACTTTCTCTCCTACCTTCTTTTCATGATTGAACTAGTTCCAATTATTCCATTTTATCTCCTATCCTCTCTTTCAAGATACATATTTTTGTATTTTTAGTGGTTATACTAGATATTACAATATGCAACTTTGACTCATCACCGTCTATCTTAAATATTTTTTTACCATTTCTGGGACAAGTTAAAACCTTGCAATAGTTTAGCTCCATTTACTCCCTGCTTCTGTCTCTGCTGTTGTCGCACGTTTTACTTCTGTGTAGACGCGGACTCCACCAGACGTGACTCTTAGTGTTGCTTTAAGCAATCAGGGAGCTTTTCATTCCTTCCTGCGGTTTCGTGACTCCTTCTGAGGGCATTTCTTCCAGGCAAACAGAATCCCTTTAATATTTATCACAGTCTTGCTCTGCTGCTAAGGGACCCGCTCGCTCGGTGTTAGTTTGTCTTTATTTTCAAAGGTCCTTCCGCGGGTAGAACCGTAGCGGCAGCCCCGCCCCCGGCCCTGGCCCCGCCCCCGGCCCCGGTCCCGCCCCCTGCCCCGGTCCCGCCCTGGGGCTCTGCCAGGGCGGTCCATCGTCCTTGAGCCTTCATGGTTCCTGTTGAAAATGAGGGTCGCCCTCAGTCTTCCTCCTGCTGCCCCGAGGCACTGCTTTTGTTCCCCCAAGTTGCCTTTGGAGATTTCCTTTATTTTTTTCTTTTTTAGAAGTCTGACTTTATGGTGCCCAGATGTGGTTTTCTGTGTATGCACTCTGACTAGAGTTTTTGGAGTTTTCCAATCTGTGTGTTGGAGTGTCTTATTGATTTGGAAAAGTTCTCAGCCCTTATCTTCACCTATTGCTTCTGCTTCCTTCTGCTCCTCCCCGTCGTGGGCTCCAGGTACATGCGCAGCGGACGGTGCGGCTGCGGCTCCTGCGTCTCTTAGCTGTGCTGTTTTCCTTGTTCTTTTTTCCTCCCTGAGGCTAAGTCTGGATACTTGGTCCGGCCCCACCCTGAGGGTTCCCAGCCTTGTCTTCTGCGGTCTCCAGGCTGGATTGAAATCTACCCAGCGCCGACCCCAGCATCAGGACCACCTTCTCGTATCACGTGACTGTGCACTTCCTCTCCGTCAAATTTTCCTGCCTCTTCTCCGTCTCGTTAATGTTTGTGTGCTGGCCCTGTCCCTACAGGACGAACAAGGCGGACGCCTATGCTCTGTCCTCCGGGCGGACTCACGTGTCGCCCGTTGCAGATCTGGTGTGGAGCGCTCGTCCTCCACCCGGTAGCGGGAGCGAAGCCGGCGTGTAGCTCTGGGCAGGCTCGGGCACTCGGCGTCAGTGTCTCGGGAGTGAGACCGAAGGCGCTGCTGCAGCCTTGCCCTTCAGGAGGAACCGCTTCCCAAGTCCCACAGAGCCGAAGGGTTCCCTGTCGTTTTGGCCCAGACAGACCGTCCTCTGCGCGCCGGGAAAACCCGGCCGTGCGTTTTGAACATCTCTGGATTCCGGTCTTTCACAGCAGTTGGCATGGCCAAGTGGCTTTCCGTTCCTTAAGAAGTTCAGGCCGAGCCTGAATCTGCACCTTCACCCAGAGTTGGAAGACATCCCCTGGGAATAAGATGGCCAGCGGACCCAGCTCGCCCCGGAAGGGCCTGGGTGCGCTCCACCTGCGCCTCTTCACTTGCACGGCCCTCCGATGCTTTGAAAAATATGAATTTTGCAATTTGGGGCTTTTTCCTACTTGTTACGGAGGCGCAACGGCTCTTCACCGCTTACCCCTTATGACCCAACTAAGGCGGCGTCCTAATTAAATGTTGCTAATCACTCTAGCTCCTGTATTTGATTTCTAATTACACACTTTTGCTTCTGTCTTTCAGGGGTTACCGTAGAGATTACCATATACATTCTTGATTTCTTATTGCTTATCTTCAGTCAGACTTTTCTAGTTCCCACACAGCATCACGGCCGCAGGGCTCCTTCCCTCCCTTCTCGTTTGCTATGCTCTTGTCATTCATTTCCCCTCTGCTTATCTTTTTCCATTTTTTATTGTCACAAAATAAACATAACAGAATTTGCCATCTGAACCATTTAAAAATGCTCACTAGCGTGCATTAAATACCTCAGTGATGTTGTGTGACCATCACCACCATCCATCTCTGTAGCTCGTTCCATCCCGTAAAACTGAAACTGTGTCCCCGTTAAAGACCCACTCCCCGTGTTCCTCCAGCCCCAGGCCCTGCCATCTCATTCCTGTCCCCAGGAGTCTGATGACTCCAGGCGCCTCAAAGAAGCAGAACCCTGCTGCATTTGTCCTTTGGACTGGCTTGTCTCACTTACTATTCCTTGTTCCTGGAGCTCCATCCACGCCATAGCAGGTGTCAGAGTTTCCTTCCTTTTAAAGGGTCAGCTTTAGTAGTTAGTTCTGTGTACGCAGCATGTTCTGCTCATGCACTCAGCTGTCAGCGCACGCTTGCGTTGCTTCCACACTTTAGCTGTCGGGAATAATGCGGCTCTGAGCATGGGTGAACTAACATCTCTTGAGATTCTGCTTTCAGTCCCTCTGGGCGTGTGCCCAGAAGTGGGGTTGCGAGGTAATAAGGCAATGCTATGTTTAAGCTTTTGAGGGACCGCCGTGCTGTTTCCCACAGCAGCTGCACCATCTTACATCCACACAATAGTCCACAAATGTTCCAATTTCTCTACATCGTTGCCAACACTTTTTACTTTCTATGCCTTTAAAAAAAAGGGTATCCATTCTAACGGGTGTGAGGTAGTGTCTCACTGTCTCACTATGGTGTTGACTTTCATTTCCTCAATGACCAGTGGTATTGAGCATCTTATTGGCCCCATGTATGCCTTCTTTGGAGAAGCGTCTGTTCAAGTCCTTTGCCCACTTATGACTCAGCTTGTTTCGTTGTGGTTGAGTGCTGGGAGTCCTCTGCGTGTTCGGGATACACAGAGAGGCATCTGACAGCCCCCGGAGATATACATGATTTTCATTTCGTGAGCTGCTTTTTTGCTCTGTTGATTATATCTTTTCATGCACACCTTTGAAACTTTTCATGAAGTCCAATCTGTCTGTTTCTTCTCTCGTTGCCTATACTTTGCTATCATATCAAAGAAATCATTATAAAATTCAATGTTTTGAAGCTTTTGCCCTATGTTTTTTTCTTAGATTTTTATAGTTTTTGATCTTACATTTAGGTCTTTGATCCATTTTGAATCAATTTTGCATATGGCTTTCGGTAAGGCCCCAACTTCACTCTTTTCCATATGGATATCCGGTTTTCCCAGCACTGTCGTGAAAGAGCCTGTCCCTTCCCCACTGGATACTCTTGGCCCCGTCACTGGGCTCCCTATTCTGCTTCATTGGTCTTACAGTAACACACCGTTCTGATTACTGTAGCTTTGTAGTAAGTTTTGATATCAGGAAGTGGGTGTCATCCAACTTTATTCTTCTTTTTCAAGATTGTTTTGGCTGTTTGAGGTCCCTTGAGATTCTATTTGAATTTTAGGATGGATTTTTTATTTTTGTGAAAAATACCATTGGGATTTTGATAGGGATTGTATTGACTTTGTAGATCATTTTAGATACTAGCTGCATCTTAAAAAAAATTAAATCTTTTAATCCATAAACATGGGTGTGTTTCCATTTATTTATGTCTTCTTCCAATTCTTTCAGCAATTTTTGAATTTTCATTGCACCTTTCACTTCTTTGGTTAATTCCTAAGTACGGTATTTTATTCTTCTTGATGTGATTTTAAGTGGAATTATTTATGTAATTTCCTTTTTTCCTTTTCAGATTGTTCCTTGCTAGTGTATAGATATAAAACTGATTTTTTTGTTGTTGTCAACTTCATATCTTGCTACTTTGCATTTCATTTATTGGCTGTAACAGGGTGGGTTTTTTTTTGGTGGAATGTTTAGGATTTTCTACATATACAATTATGTCATCTACACAAACAGATCATTTTACTTCTCCTTTTTTTATTTGAATGCCATTTATTTCTTTTCCGTGCCTGATTGCTTTGCTAACACTTCCACCCCTCGGCTGGATGTTGAAAGTCGGCATTCTTGTCCTGTTGTCAGTCGTAAAGGAGAACCTCCAGTCCTGCACCACTGAGTATGATGACTGCCGATGTTTTCATATATGGTCTTCATTATATCGAGGTGGTTTCCTTCTATTCCTAGTTTGTTGGGTGTTTTTGCCAGGGAAGGTTGTTAAGTTTTTTTAGATGCTTTTTCTGTCCACAGAAATCTTTAATAAGAGGAGAAAGACTTATGTGATCTGAAGAGGAACCAGAGTTAGAGGCTTTTTCTGCATCAAGGTGATCATGTAGGTTGTTTCCTCTTCACTTGTTTTTTAATTATTTTATTTTACTTTGAGAGAGAGCGTATACAAGCAGGATGACTAGAGGAGGAGCGAGAGCAAGAGAAGCTGAAGCAGGCTCTATGCTCAGCACAGAGCCCAGTGTGGGACTCAATCCCACAGCCCTGGGGTTATGACCTGAGCTGAATTCAAGAGTCAAGATGCTCAACCAATTAAGCCACTCAAGTGTCCCGCCTCTTCTCCTGTTAATGTGGTCTATTAAATTAATCCATGTTCATATGTCAAACCATCCTTGCATTCCAGAAATAAATCCTACTTGGTCATGGTGTATAATCTTTTAATTTGCTGCTGAGTTTTGGTTTGTTAGAATTTTGGTAAGGTTTTTGTGCATTGATACTCATAAGGAATACTGGTGTGTAGCTTTCTTACAGTGCCTTTGTCTGGCTTTGGTATCAAGACAATGCTGGCCTCATAGAAGGATTCAGGGAGTCTTCCCTCCTCTTCAGCTTTTTGGCAAGTTTGAGAAGGGCTGGGCTGGTTCTCTAAATGTTTGCTAGAATTCACCAGCAAAGCCACCAGGTCCTGGGCTTTTCTTGGTTGGGAGATTTTTGACTACTGATTCAATCCCCTCAGGAGTTATAAATCTATTCATATTTTCTACTTCTTCACTATTGAATCTTGCTAGGTTTTGTATTTCTTGGGAATTTGCCCACTTCATCTAGGTTATCCTGTTTGTTGGTGTACAACTGTTCAATCATATTCCTTTGTAATCATTTTTATTTCTGAAAAATCAGTAGTAGTGTCCCAATATCATTTTTTATTTTAGCAATTTGTGTATTCTCTCTTTTCTAAGTCCATGGAGCTAAAAGTTTTGTCAATTTTGTTGATCTTTTCAAAGGGCCAACTTTTACTTTAATTTTCTGTCTTTAATTCTGCTCTAAGCTTTATTGATTACTTCATTCTGCTAGCTTTGGGCCTAGTTTATTCTTTTTCTAATTTCTTTGTTTTTAAAAAAATATGTTTATTTATTTTGCGAGAGAGGGAGAGAGAGCAGGAGCTGGGGAGGGGAAGAGAGAGATGGAGAAAGAGGATTTCAAGCAGCCTCTGCACTTTCAGTGCAGAGCCCAATGCAGGCCTTGATCCCATGAACCGTGAGATCATGACCTGAGCTGAAGTCAAGCGTCAGATGCTTAACCAACTGAGCCCTGCAGGTGCCCCTCTTTTGCTAGTTTTTTTTTTTTTTTAAGGCAGAAAGCCAGGTTGCTGATTGGAGGTGTTTCTTGTTGTTTAGTTAGTGTGAGCCTTGTTTACAGCTGTCAGTTTCTCCTTTAGCACCATTCTCCCTGCATCCCATGTTTTGGTGTGTTGTGTTTTCATTTTCATTTGTCTCTAAGTATTTTCTTCTTCTTCTTTTTTTTTTTAACATTTATTTAGTTTTGAAAGACACAGAGACACAGAGCATGAACATGGGAGGGGCAGAGAGAGAGGGAGACACAGAATCCAAATCAGGCTCCAGGCTCTGAGCTGTCAGCACAGAGCCCAGTGCGGGGCTGGAATCCAGCAACTGTGAGATCATGACCTGAGCCGAAGCCAGAAGCTTCACCAACGGAGCCCCCCAGGCGCCCCTCTTCCCTTGTGATTTCTTCCCGTTGGTTATGTAAGAATGTGTTGAGGGGCACCTGGGGGGCTCCGTTGGTTTAGTGTCTGGCTTCGGCTCAAGTCATGATCTCACGGTTCGGGAGACTGAGTCCCGCATCAGGCTGTCTGCTGTCAGTACAGAGCCCACGTCGCATCCTCTGTCCGCTCTCTCCGCCCCTCCCCTGCTCATGCACACCTGTGCACTCTCTCACTCTCACAAAAATAAACATTAAAAAAGAATTTGTTAGTTTCCACGAATTTGCTTCGCGACTTGTTTAGACCTTTTAACATGTACATCAACAATGTTTTGTAGTTTTCAAATCTTAGATTTTTCTTGTTAAATGCGTGCCTATGTATTTTATTCTTTTTGGTACTAGTATGAATGGAACTGTTTTCTTAATTTGCTCTAGAATTTTTTTGTTGACAGCATATAAAAATACAATTGATTTTTTTATATTGATCTTGTAACTGTGACTTTGCTGAAGCTATTGATTAGTTCTAGTAGCTGGTACTGTGTGTGTGTGTGTGTGTGTGTGTGTGTGTTCCTTAGGATTTCCTACATATAGGATATGTCATCTACGAATAAAAGCAATTTTATTTCTTTATATCCAATTTAAGTTCCAGGAACTCAAAATTGGTTTAATGAAGTTCTGGTATCTGAAACAGTATGAATGAATCTTGAGGACATTATAAGTGAAATAAGCCAGTCACAAAATACAGCTATTGTGTGATTTCACTTATTTGAAGTACAGACAGAAGCCAGAATCACAGAGACAGAGGTAGATGGTGGTTACTGGGGCCGGGGGGAGGGAGGCCGGGAGTGAGTATTTGATGGGGACAGAGTTCCAGTTTCAGAAGACAGAAAAGTCCTGGAGACGGAGGGGGGCGCTTGCACGGCAATATACAGATTCTTAATGCTACTGAACTGAGCCCTTAAAATGGTAACGTTTATATGCATTTTCCATAATGAAAAAAATTTGGAACAAGTCAATTGGTAGATTTTATTACAGTTACAGAAAATGAAATCTATATGATAATGTCAACAGATGCAAAGCATTGATGAAATTCAACCTGTGCAATACCTTGGTTTTTTTTTAATGTTTTATTTATTTTTGATAAACAGAGAGAGACAGCATGAGAGGGGGAGGGGCAGAGAGAGGAGGAGACACAGAACCGGAAGCAGGCTCCAGGCTCTGAGCTAGCTGTCAGCACAGAGCCTGACGCGGGGCTCGAACCCACGAACGTAAGATCTGACCTGAGCTGAAGTCAGAGGCTCAACCAACTGAGCCCCCCAGGTGCCCCAATACCTTGTTTTTTGTAACAAACTGGAAGAAGAAACTTCCTTAATTTGAAAAGTGTATCTACAAAACCCCTAAAGCTAACATATTTCTTAATGAACTTGTTAACACACTTGGTTGAAAGCGTCCCTTGAAATCAAAATGAGACAAAAGTGTCTGCTCTCACGACTCCTGTGCAGTATTGGCTGCATGGTCGGTTTAGTTTAATAGTACAGAAAAAAGAAATAAAAGGCTTCAGCTCAGGAAGAAGCAAGTCTACTTACTGATGATCTGATTATGCACATAGGAAAATTTAAGAAGTGTGCAGAAAGTTCATTATGTGAGTTTTGCCGGGTCAGTAGGTGCCAGGGCAATGTACAGAATTCCGTTGCATTTCTATGCATAACAACAGCATGAGGTGGGGTTTTAAAAGCGCCATCTGCAGTACCAGCAAATGCCCAGGAAAAAACATAATAAAATATATTGAAGACCCTAAACACAACACTATAAAATTAAACACAGAAATTAACGTCCTAAAAAGTCTGTGCGTGTGTGTGTGCGCATATAAACCCACATTCGTGAATTGCAAAACTCAGTGGTATAGGCAATGTTTTTTCTTCCCAAACTAATCTATAGATTCAATGTCATTCCAATCAGAATCTATGCAGGGATTTTTCTTGGGGGCTGGGGTGGAGGGAATTGACAAACTGATTCTGAAATTTATTTGGAAATAGAAGTGATTTAAGAAAAGCCAGATAACCTTGATCAAGAAAAACAAATTTAGAGGACTTCTCCCCATATTTCAAGAGTTACTATAAAAGTACAGTAATCCTGACAGGGTGGCGTTGGGTGCCTGCAGACCCGTGTAACTGAACAGAGTCTAGAAGCAGGTCCTCATGTACATGGTCACGTGAGATCAAGATGCCACTGCAGATCCACGAGGGAGGGTGAGTCCTTCCGCTCAGTGAGGCTTGAACAGGAGCACCCTTACAGGCAAAGGAAGGCAGGCAAAGGCTTCTTAAATAGTTCACCAAAAGCACGAATCATAACAAAGTTGATAAATTGTACTTTGTTGATATTAAAAATATTCTGATTATCAAGAAACACTACAAAGAGAATGGAAGACATGCCACAGAGCAGAGGAACACGCTGACGACACGCATGCGTGACAGAGGGCTCGCGAATCTCATGGCCTCTCTGGATCTTGCTTTGTAGCGGTGACGCTTTCATCTCCAATTCAAGAAATCACTTTTCGCAGTGCCAGGCGCTGCTGAGCAAAATCACATCTGTGAACCCTCAGACGGAGATCGATGGGCTTCGGAACATCTGGATCATCAAGCCAGCAGCCAAGTCCCGCGGCAGAGGTGAGTGGAGGCTGCAGGCTGTAAGCAGCCACCTGTGGCTCCCTGAACGCGGCGCGCCAGGTGCAGGTGCGCAGGTGCTCAGGTGCTCAGGTTCATAGTGCAGGTGTGTAGGTGCTCAGGTGCCAGTGCATGGGCGCTCAGGTGCAGGCACATGGGTGCTCGGGTGCAGGTGCTCGGGTGCTCAGGTACAGGTGCTCAGGTGCACAGTGCAGGTGTGTAGGCGCTCAGGTGCAGGCACATGGGTGCTCGGGTGCAGGTGCTCAGGTGCCAGTGCATAGGCGCTCAGGTGCAGGCACATGGGTGCTCGGGTGCAGGTGCTCAGGTGCATAGTGCAGGTGTGTAGGTGCTCAGGTGCCTGTGCATAGGCGCTCAGGTGCAGGCACATGGGTGCTCGGGTGCAGGTGTTCAGGTGCCAGTGCATGGGCGCTCAGGTGCAGGCACATGGATGCTCATGTGCAGGTGCTCAGGTGCCAGTGCATAGGTGCTCAGGTGCAGGTGCTTGGGTGCACAGTGCAGGTGTGTAGGCGCTCAGGTGCAGGTGCTCGGGTGCCTGTGCATGGGCGCTCAGGTGCAGGCACATGGGTGCTCAGGTGCAGGTGCTCAGGCATACAGTGCAGGCGCTCAGGTACAAGCACGCAGGTGCATAGGTGCACAGATGCTCAGGTGCAGGTGTGCACGTGCTCTGGTAGAGGTGAGCAGGTGCAGGTACAGACGCTCAGGTGCAGGTGCACCACTCGGGGCTTAAAGTGGGGCAGATGGCTCCGTGACGCTGATCTTCACGCCTGAGTTCCAAGCTTTGCTCATTAACTAGGATGTTCCCAAGTTACACTGGGCTGGGTTTTCCTTTTCTGTATCACCTCTGCCAATATTGGCAACAGGCTTATGGCAGCTGCTGAGATGAACTGAGGCCTTTCATGTCAAACAACAGTGGAACTCCTGTCACTTGGTTATTTTAAAACTCACCTGGGAGCACCAGGCTCTCTTGGAGGCACGTCCCTGTAACTCTTGTCTGTGTTTTTTGTCTGATGGGCTCAGGTTTTGTACCTCATTAGATATGACTGTGTTCTCTCTATTCCTAATGGTGAATACTGAATGTTCTTTTTTAAAAACAGAATTTCAAGGTTTTTAAATCTTATTTGTGTTTCCAACCTTAGGTTGCATTTTTCCAATTTCCTTTGAGGGATTTCCCCCCGTGGCTCTGACTTTATTGCTAAGCTTATGTATTGTACAACAATAAACACTTAAGTCTATGAAATTTCCTCCAAAGGTGGCGCTCGCTGCAACATCCGTCTTGTCAGTGTTATGGGACGTTCTCACTTTCCTGGGTATCAAGTAGACTCTACTTTTTTGTTTGGATACTTAATTTTCCCCTTGAGTCAATTATAGAGTTTTGTTGTTTTAAATTCACAAGTGGTTAAGTTTTGTGTGGCTTAAAAATCAGTATTAACTTGTGATGTTAGTGCATTTGGTCCCGCCCCGCTGGGCCTCCGCCCGCTCTTCCTGAAAGCCTCCCCCAGGCGGGCGTGGGCTCCCCAGAGGCTCCGTCTGAGCCTGACCTTGCCTTTAGCACGCGTCCGCTGGCGGCCCCCTTCTCCCGTCCATCAGGCCCAGCCTTCCTCCCACTGCAGAGCGTGGAGCCTGCTTGGGATTCTCTCGCTCTCTCTGTCTCTCTCTCCCTCTCCCTCTCCCCCACTCACTTGCTTTCTCTCTCTCTCTCTCAGATAAAAAGACAACAAATGGTGACAAATTGTCACTGTGTTAAAAAAATAAAAATAAAGTGCCTCTGTCCCCATCCCTGCCCCTCCCCGTTCTTGTGTCCTCTGTTGAGTCCCGGGAGCTGGCGCCCCGCTGGGAGAGCTGGGGGTGCTGGTCGTGGCCTCCATGTGAGGAGGAAGCCACCTGGCTGCCCAGCTGTGCTCTCTCCTGTCCTGGATCAAAGTCCCGTGGGTCTCGGGGCTGAACGCGACCACGTGTGCCGTGCCCCGCGGCTGAGTGCTGACCTCTTGCAGACATCGTGTGCATGAACCGAGTGGAGGACATCCTGGAGCGGGCGGCCGCAGATGACCTCCCTGCCGGGGACAGCAAGTGGGTGGTGCAGAAATACATCGAGACCCCACTGCTCATCTATGACACCAAGTTTGACATCAGGCAGTGGTTCCTGGTCACCGACTGGAACCCCCTGACTGTCTGGTTCTACAAGGAGAGCTACCTACGGTTTTCAACACAGCGCTTCTCCCTGGACAGGCTGGACAGGTCGGGCGGGCCGTCCGCTGGGCGGGAGGGGGTCCTGGACAGGACGGTTGGGGCGTCCCCTGGGTGCAAGGGGGCCCTGGACAGGACAGGCGAGGCATCCGCTGGGAGCCACTGGGCGCCAGGGTGCGTGGTGTGCTCCCGCCAACACCTGCAGGACATGGGCAGGGCGCCAGGCCACGCGTGCCTCACCCATCACCATCTGAGGCACAAATGAGGAAACTGAGGCTTGAGTAGGTTAAATGATCTCCATCCCCAGGGGGCAGGGGCAGGCCAACTGTCCTTCGAAGCCAGGGTGCTGCACGCCCATGACGTGGGTATCTTCCCCAGAACATCCTAAAAGCACCATTTGCCATGTGCCCATGAGATGCCAGGCACGGCCTGGGCAGAGCATCTCCACAACGGTCCAGAGCCACCCTCGAGGGGGCTGCTGCGCCCTCCGCCGGAAGGGCAGGGTGGCTGGCTGCGTTCACACGGTGTGCATACCCTGCCGCCAAACCGGCCTTCCCTCTGGTTCCTCCTGGCACGCAGCCCAGGGCACTTCTGGGGACTCCCGGGGCACGTCCGCTTGTGCCAGCCCCTCAGGCCCCTTCAGTAGTCCCTGCCAGGCCTTCTCTTTGTGAGTCCCAGAAGCCCTGGTGTGGGGGTTCCTGCAGAGGGGCAGGCAGGCTGCTGGTGCTGCAGGGCAGGTAGGGGTGCAGCCTGTGAGATGCGAGAATGCCTGAGGGGCCCTCCCAGGACCCCAGCCACGCCAGGCAAAGACGAGGAGTGGGAGCCCCTGAGCCAGAAACGGCCAGGACAGTGTGAGCAGCACCCCAGATCCTGAGGCCCCTGGGGGGCAGGGTGCTGGGGAGGGGGCCGCGTGGAGGTGCTGGGCAGAGGCTCAGACGTCCAGGAAGGAGGTGCCAGGGGTGAGTGACCCCCCACCTTGCCGGGGTCTCTGTGTGGGCAGGACACGTGGGCGGCAGGAACCGCAAAGCCTCAGGAACATGCCCTCCTCAAGGCAGAGTTTCCATGGACTCTGACCAAACTGAGGGCTTCCCTGCTGTGCCTTGTGACCCCACTGGGCATGTGGGGCTGGGTGCCCAGGCCTCTTGACCAGGGGCTTTACAGGGGAGTCATTCAGAATTGGGAGGGCTGACAGGGGTTCAGCTGATTAACTGGGTCCCCAGGCCCCTTGGCCGCAGGGAGCCACACCTGGCAGGAGCGGGGGGTGGAGGGGGGTGAGGGGGGTGGATGGGATCGGAGCCTCGCGCTGGTGGGGGGCGGTGTCCTGGGGTGGAGGAGTCTGTGCTGGCGTCAGGGTCAGGGTAGCAGGGGCCGGGGCGCAGGCACAGAGTCCCAGGGGCCGCCGCCCTGACCTCGGCCTCCCCGCAGCGCAGTCCACCTGTGCAACCACTCCATCCAGCGGCGCCTGCAGATCCAGCAGGACCGCAGCCCGCTGCTGCCCCACCACAACATGTGGACGAGCACCCGCTTCCGCGAGTACCTGCAGAAGAGGGGCCTCGGGGCCGTGTGGGCGGGAGTCATCTACCCGGCCATGAAGCGGGCCGTCGCCAACGCCGTGAGGGCGGCGCAGGACCACGTGGAGCCGCGCAAGAACAGCTTCGAGCTGTACGGAGCCGACTTCATCCTGGGCCGCGACTTCCAGCCCTGGCTGATCGAGATCAACTCCAGCCCCACCATGCACGCGTCCACGCCCGTCACGGCGCGGCTGTGCGCCCAGGTGCAGGAGGACACCATCAAGGTGGTGGTGGACCGCAGGGTCGACCGCAACTGCGACATCGGCAACTTCGAGCTGCTGTGGAGACAGGTGGGGGTGGGGAGCGCCGCGGGGGCAGGGGTGGGGGAGGGCGGGCCAGACACCTGCTCCTGCCTGTCCCTCCGTAGCTTCAGGCAAACTGAGCAGTAACTCAGGAGCCCTCCAGCCCCAGGGGGCACTCACCTGGCTCCTGCCACCTTCGCCGCTTGGCCCTACTCCCTGTCCTCCCCGACCATCCCGGGCCCTGTGGTCACCGCAGGGAGGCCCCCCTGCCTGGACCACCCTGCGTCCGAGCTGCTTGGAGGGGGGCCCCGGTGGGCAGCCCAGCCACGGGGAAGCGCGGCGCGGGCTTCTGCACCCGGCGGGCGCCGCGGGCGCAGCGGAGGGGAGCCCGGCTCTGCGCGCCCTCCTAACGCCGCCCTCCTCCGCCCAGCCAGCCGTGGAGCTGCCGCCCTTCCAGGGGTCCGACCTGTGCGTGGAGGG
>NC_043709.1:699743-710710 GCF_006229205.1 Suricata suricatta
GCCGCGTCCGACAGACGCCCGGGCGCGCACCCAGCAGGTGCGCAGGCCCTGCCGTCCCAGCCGCTCACGCCAGGTAACAGCGCGGGCCCTGCCCTGGGTGGCCGCGCCGTCGGGGTCGCGGGGGTCCCGCCGCAGCCGTTCCGGGGGCCCCTCACAGGGGACGGCCTTCGCGTCCCTCCGCGTGTGGTGCGCCTCGGGGACTCGGGCCAGGATTCACCGGGACAGGGGCCCGGGGCCACTGGGCTCCTGCGTTCAGTGTTCCGAGGCTCCTGACGGCCCGCGAGCCAGTCCTGGGCCCGGGCTCAGGTGTGGGGCGGCCCCGAGTCTCCGGGGGTGGCCCTGCTGTGTCTGTGCCCCAGTGCACTTCCCCGAAGTGGCCGGAAAGTCTGTGTGATGACGAGGCAGGAGCCGGGCCGCGCCACACCCCCGCCCAGTTCAGCTCCAGAGACCTTTGCCTCCTGAAACACACCCCGACATCGGCACCTGCCTGGGGCTTCGTGTCTCTCTCCCCCGACACCTCCCTTGCTCCCCCCCTTACTCCCCAGCTCCCTCCCTCCCTGGCACCAAAGGGTCTCGGCCCCTCCGCCCGTCTGCTGGTGGCTCTCCCCTGGAGTGTAGGTCCCTAATGGCAGCGATCTTCTGCTGTCTTCACCCCTCACCCCGGCAGCTGGGACCGTGAGGGCCCCACAGGCAGCGCCCAGGAAGCCTGTGTCTGCTGGACGAAGGCATGGACCGGCTCCAGCGCTGTGGGGGCCCCGGGGCCCCCCACTCTCCTGCCTCACGCCCAGCGCCCCATCGAGGGTGGTCCGCCCTCCCGCTCAGCCGCTTGCCTCTTTCCAGATTGTTTGCTACGGAAAAGCACAGCGTGCAGTTTTCCACAGGCCTCTTTCTAGAAGCGCAGTGTTGATGGGGTGCGCGCAGCCTCCGCGGAGCCCCGCGCTGTGGCTGCAGTAACACGGCACCGCCGACAGGCGGCGTCGCGACAGAAAGGTGCTCTGTGAACGTTCCGAGCGAGCAGTCTGGAGTGTTCTCAGGGCCCTGCTCGCAAAGGCTGTAGGGAAGAATCGCTCCGCCTCTCGTGCAGCTCCTGCGCGGCGCTCCTGGGCTCGTCCCGGGCGCTCCAGGCCGCGCCCGGTCCTCACATGGTGCTCTGTCTCTGTGTCTCTGTGTCCAAAGGTCACTCTTGTAAGGACACTGCTGTTGGGTTGGGGCCCACGCCCTCCCTCCAGGGGGACACCTTAGCCTAATGACATCTGCGAAGTCTATTTCTAAATAATATCAGACAGATTCCAAGCTGACTTGACTTTGAGGGGAGGGGCTCTTGAACCCGGTGCACTGGGCCCGACGGACGCGGCCAAAGGGGCTGCGCTCGGACTGCATTCACGCTGGGGGCCGCTCCTCCCGCTGCCTCGGACACTGGGTGTCAGCACACGTCTTGTGTTCGCCTCTGGGGACACGCGGCGGCGCCCGTGTGCATTGTGCTGCTTGCAGTCAGCGGGGCCCATTTTCAGACGCGTTTCGTCTCCTGGGAAGTACCCTGGGAAGTACCCGCCCGAGCCTTTCGTCCAATTGTCCTTAGACTCTTGGTCTCTTTCCTCCGGATTTGGAGGAGTGTCGTCTACTCTGGTTCTCGTTTTGCCGTTGGCCGTGTCACAAACACTGTCCTCATTTTGTAATCTTCTTGCTCCGTTCCATCTGCACCTGGATTCTGATAAACCCAGGCCGGCCAACCTTCTCCTCCGTGGCCGCTGATTTCCGGTCCGTATCCTTGCCCTGGGGCCATGGAGACCGTCTCCAGGGGCTTCTTCTCTACTCGCTGCCATTGCTCTTAGGTTTCAGTCTTGAACGCTCCTGGAATTGGCTTGCTGTGTGGTGGGAGGTGGGTTTAACCGCAGCTGCAGGGGGCTGCCTGCCGTGGAAAGGCCCCCGCCCGTCCGCAGCTTGCCGCCGCCACAGACCGGATGTCTGGACTTCCTGGTGAGCTCCGTGGGTCTGTCCTCTGCCCTGGGCCCGCGCCACAGTGTCTTCCAGACTACAGCTCTCTGGGACAGCATTACGGCAGTTGGGCAAGTCCCGCGATCTTGTTTTTCTTCCTCAGAAATGACTCGGCTGTTCTTGGGCCTTTTTACTTCCACACAAGTGATAGAACCAGCTCGTCAAGACCCACCGAAAACATTAAAATTAAAAAATTATTTTAAAGAATTTTTAAATTTTATTTAATATTTGAGAGGAGGTGAGAGAGAACATGGAAAGGGCAGAGAGAGAGGGAGACCCAGAACTTGAAGCAGGCTCCAGGCTCCGAGCTGTCAGCACAGAGCCCAACGCAGGGCTCGAAATCATGACCTGAGCCGAAGTTGGTCGCTTAAACGACTGAGCCACCCAGGTGCCCCAAATTAAAAGTTTTTAATTGAGATTAAATTCATGTATCAGTTCAGGGGGAACTGACTTCTTTACATGACTGAGTCTTATAATCTTATGAACATGGCATACCTCTCCATTTACATCTCTAATGTTTTTCAGAAAGCTCCTAGAATTTTCACTGTAATGGTTTTGTGCTTCAAAAAAAATTTTTTTTAATGTTTATATATTTTGAGAGAGAGAGAGAGAGAGAGAGAGAGAGAGAGAGAGAGAGATGGACCATGAAGCAGGGAGGGCAGAAAGAGAGAGAGAGAGACAGAATCGGAAGCAGGCTCCAGGCTCTGAGCTGTCAGCACAGAGCCCGACGTGGGGCTCAAACTCACAAACTGTGAGATCATGACCTGAACCCAAGTCGGACACTTAACCTGCTGAGCCACCCAGGCGCCTCTATTTGCACTTTTTAAAAGTTAGATTTAATCTTGTATGTGTTTTTATTTTTTATTCTAAGGTAAATAATACCAAAATTTGTATTGTTTCTACCAATTGTGGCTGGTTGATAGAATGGAATTGATTTTTATGAATTGATTTCTTTTTAATCCAGCCATCTGGCTACCATTTCTATCAATTCTGTTGGTATATTTGAAGATTATTTTGGGTTTTTCACATATACAGTTATACATCTGAAGAGATTTCTTTTTCCTTGCAATCATTATTCCTTTTGTAACTTTTTCTTATTTTATTGCACTGTCTCAAACCTATTTAATTCATTCATTCTTCTCATTTCATTGGCTCTCAGGTGCATATACTCCGGTTGGCCATAATCCTTGGTTCATGGCACAGTTTCATTGTTTGTCCTTACATGGCCCATTTTTATTTAGATTATTGCAAAAACATATTTAGAACCAAACGGGGACTCACACCCCCCATCTCGGGCACCCCTGTCTCCTTGTGTCCCCCTGAGGTAGCCATTACCCTGTCTTGTCCTTGCTTTCCCTGTAGGGCTGTTGCATCTATATGTAATCTTTTCAAGGTTCTTGATTTTAAGCTGTGGAAGAAGGGCGCTTACACGTCCACCAGGTAGCTAACTGCTAAAATTGGTCTGTGCCGCTTGTTAACTGCAGCTCATTTCTCCGTGTGACCGTTGCTCAAGTGTTCTTCCGTGCGCCTGTGATTGTGTATTTAGATTGTTTCCAGCCTCTGCTGTTGTGATCGGTGACCCTCGGAACATTCTTGTATATGTCTCTTGTACGTGAGTCGGTGTTTCTTGTGAGTAGATGCTTCAGGACGGGATTGCTTGCTTGTGGGACATATAAATGCTTGACTTTAGGCCATTTTGTAACCACCAGGTCAGCAAGAGCATCTGTGGAAGCTGGGTGGGAGGGGAGGGGCAGTGAGAAAACGCATCCAAGGGTGTGTGGATTCGAGCGTCCACTTTCTAACCCAAGATTTCGAAACGCATCGTGATTCCTGTCCATTGGACGGTAAGGTTTATGTAGGTAATCTCGGAAACAACGGTAACAAGACTGATTTGGAATGAGCCTTTGACTGTGATGGGCCGCTCTGAAGTATGTGAGTTGCTAGAAACCCTCCTGGCTTCGTTCCTGTTGAGTTAGAAGATCCCGGAGTCACTGCCGGTGCGTCGGAGAGCCGGGTGGGAGAGCCCGAATGGTGAAGAGAGAAGGCGAAATCGTGGCCCGCCTCCTTCTTGGGGTCCTCGCCCTCGAGAGGACCCCTGGAGGAGTCTTCACCTCATCGCAGATCTCCAGGAGCAGGTCCCGTTCCAGAGGTAGGAGGAGCGGGAGGTCACTGTCCTGGGAGGGAAATCACGAGCCACCCCGAACCTTCTCTAGGTCTCGTAGCCGATCGAGGCCAACTGGAAGGAAACAGACCAGTCTGCAAGAGGGGTGGTGTGCGGGAAATAGCTTCATTTGACAGGAGTATGTACGGGAAATCCAGATTTTGTTGACACATGATTTGAATGGATCATATGAGGCACAAAGTAACATCAAGACTTATTCCTTTACAATGTTCCTTACGCAAAATTGAATTTGCTTTGAAGTTTAGTCTTACGTAGACTGATAATCAACCTCTTCAATCCAGTCTGGCTACAGCCTGACATTTCATATTATAAAGACAAAACTGGCAAAAACTGAACCAAGAGTTTTCCCGGAGCCCAGACACAGGTGCAGCGGTGACCGGCCGAGCGGCCTCAACGCTGCCGTGGACCCAGCCAGCGGGTGAAAATGAACCGCGCTGCTGCACTAGTCTGGGGGTTGGTCTTCCGACTGGGCGGAAGTGGTCCAGCTGGTGTAGAGGTGGAACTTTCAAGAAAGTCGGTTTACTTCTGATTTAGATTGTAAGTTCTCATGTGAATGCTGTCTATGAAGGCACAGCAGTTGGCTATGTTTTCTCTGGAAATCTGAAACTACTCAAGATTCCGATTTCCTGCCAGTTTGAGGGTTTGTAGAGCTGAACTTCGGGTTCCTGTGCGAGACTTTTTCTCATGCTGCCATTTGTAATATGTCTGAGAATCCTTGGGATTAAAGTTTTGGTGACAAACTGCTGTTTAACCTGGAAGCCTCTTTTCTTCTTGCAAAACTAAAATCTGTGAGCTGGGAACCAAGTCCAGGGGTAAGTAACATTCCTATTGGAAGCCATACTTCTATTTTCTTGTTAAGTGCTTTTCAATTCACAAAACATTAGCCGAGTTGTGTAAAAAAGTGTCCAGAGTCCTCGGAAACAGTGCCTGCTCTCACCGAGAGAGAGCTGGGGAACCTGGAGAATCACCAACATTTTGAGTCATCATATTTTTTTCATTTTCACCAACCAGATGGACTTAAGAAAGTAGTCTTGTTGTGATCTTGATTTGCATTTCACTGATTGTGTTAAATATCGCAGGATGTATTTGTTAATATGTTAATTCCTCTTCTGAGAAATTCCTGCTCATATCTTTTGCCTGCTTTTCTGCAGGTTGTTTATGCTTCTAGTATCTATTGTGAACCGTTTCTCCCAGTTTGTAATTGTATTTTCAGTGTTTTAAAGGTATCTTTTGATGAAAACTGAATTTTAATGTGGCCAACACTATCAATATTTTTTTTAAGTCACTGCTACTTTTGTCTTAAGAAACTTTGCCTGCGGCGCCTGCGTGGCTCAGTCGGTTAAACGTCCAACGTTGGCTCAGGTCACGATCTCACAGTTCGTGAGTTTGAGCCCGGGTCGGGTGCTGTGCTGACAGCTCGGAGCCTGGAGTCTGCTTCAGATTCTGTGTCTCCTTCTCTCTCTGCCCCTCCCCTGGCTGCTCTCTGTCTCTCTCTCTCTAGAAAATAAATAAACATTTTTAAAAAGTATTAAAAAAGAAAGAAAGAAACTTTTTCTTAGGGGCGCCTGCCTGGATGGCTCAGTCTGTCACGTGTCAGGTTCGTGAGTTCGAGCCCCACATGGGGCTCTGTGCTGATAGCACGGAGCCTGCTTGGGATTCTCCCTCTCTCTCTCTCTCTCTCTGCCCCTCCCCTAGTCTCATTCCCTCATTCTCTTCCTCTCTCAAAATAAATAAGCTTTTTTTAGAAACAGAAAATGTTCCTTACTCTGAGGTTTAAAAGATTATTTACCTACATTTATTACTAAAAGCGTCAAGTTTTGTCTTTGACATATAAGTCCTAACGTATCTGGAATTGATTTTTGAATATCATGTGGTAAGAATCAAATTTTGTCTTTGTTCATAGAAATAGCAACCTTTTGTCACTTACTTATTGAAAAGTCCCTTTCTCTCCCACACGAACTAACGCCTCACTTACCACGCGTGGGTCTGTCTCCGGCGTGTCTGTGCGAGTCCACAGGTGAACCTGACCCCTGCCCAATGCCATGCTGTCTTCACATCTGAGGGACAATTTGCCTCTCTCTGCCCCTCTTCCTAAGGGTCTGTCCTTCTTGGACTCACTCCCTTCTATATAAATGTCATAATTGTTTTTATCAAGTTCCACAGCAAATCCTATTGAGATTTTGATTGGATTTGCATTGAATCCCTAAATCAATTGAGGGGAAATTGACAAATTAATGAAATCCTATCTTCCTACTAATGAGCATGATCTCTTTCTCCATTTATTTATGTCTTCTTTAAATTTTATAATTTTCCCAGTAGAGGCTGTACACATCTTTTATTAGATTTATTCTTGTTTCTTGATATTCTGGTAGTGCGGCATGTGGTGTAATTTTCTCATTGCTGCTGTTATATAGGATGCAACTGCCTTTTATATTTTAATTTGCTATACTGCCACATTTCTAAACTCTCTCCTGACATCTAAAAATGTGTATGTATATTCTGAGTTTTCTATACAAGTAATTCTGTATCATGTGCAAATAGCTTTATATCTCCCCCCCGCTACTCTTATTGTCTATAATTTCTTTGTCATATTGCTTTGGCTAGAACATCCTATACAGTATTGGGTACTATTTTTGAATTCCTGATTTTAAAGTGAATGTTTCTAACATTGCCTCATTGATAATGATGTTTTTCGCAGGTCTTTATAAAGTTATGGATATAAATATAAATGTATAGATACTCTAGCATGTTAAAGAAGTTTCTAATTGTTACCAACTATTATTCAAATTCTTTATAATTATCCTAATTTCTTTCTAATTTGTATTGTACGTAGTGAAATTTCTCAGAAAACGTTGTTTGCATCTATGAAGTTATCATAAGCTTTTTCTCCTCCGTACTATTAAAGTAGTGAATGACATCAGTTGGTTTTTTAACTTTGGTGTTGGATTTGCTATATGGCTAGATTTTTTTTTCTCACTTGTAGTTAAAATTCATTCTCAACCAAAATTTATCCATACTACTATCCTTGACATTGACATCATTTCTAGTTCGGACGATTACAAACAGAGCTGCTGCGCACCCTTCCGCACCCCCACGGCGCTCTGCTGCCCGGGGAGGGGCTTGCCGGGTCTTGCGCTCGGTGCCCCTTCCGGTCCCACAGCAACGCAAACGCGTTCCATTGCTCCGTGCTCTCGCCAGCGCTAGCTCTTTCTTTTCATCCTGGCCGTTCTGGTAGAGGAGCAGTGTCTTCACATCGTGGCTCCCGCTGCCTTTCCCTGATGACTAATGCAGCTCAGCTCCTTTTCCTAGTCACGTGCCATTGGGGCAGACGCTTGTAAAGTTGCCAGTTTTGCATTTGGACCGATTTCCTTGTTGCCTGTTCCCATTGGCAGCAGATCTCCTCTGCATGTTCTGGAGTTAAGCCCCTGGGTGGGTTTATCTATTAAAAAGAACTTCAAGGCTCCTGGTGGCTGAGTCTGTAGAGCATTGGCTCTTGATCTCAGGGTTTTGAGTTCCACGTTGGGTGTAGAGATTACTTAAAGAAAATAAAATCTTTTGTTGTGGTTTTTCCATTTTTTTTTTATTTTTTGAGAGAAAGAGAGCACGAGCAGGGAAGAGGGGAAGAGGGAGAGAGAATCTTTTTTTTTTTTAATGTTTATTTGTTTTTGAGATACAGAGGCAGCACGAGTGGGGGAGCGGCAGAGAGAGACTGAGGCAGAATCGGAAGCAGGCCCTGAGCTCTGCTGTGAGCTGTCAGCACAGAACTGTGAGATGGTGACTTGAGCTGAAGCAGGACACTTAACCGACTGAGCCACCCAGGCGCCCTGAGAGAGAAAATCTTAAGCAGGCTCCATGCTCAGCACGGAGCCCAACTTGGGGCTTGATCCCATGACCCTGGGATCATGACCTGAGCCAAAATCAAGAGTCGGATGCTCAACCAACAGAAACACCCAGGCGGCCCCCAAAATAAGATCTTTTTAAAAGCAAAAGTATGTATGAATATCTTCTCATTCTCTGATTTGCCTTCCATTTTCTTCATAATTATCTTCGATGCACAAAAATTATTAGCTCCAGCGTATTCTGGTACAAATTTTTCTTTTATGATTAGCATCTTTTGTTTTCTGTTTGAGAGATCTTTGCGTACGCCAGAGTCGTAGAAACTGTCACTTCTGTTTTCTTCCGGAAGTTGTGTCGTTATACCTCTCGCACTTAGATGTGTGTGTCCCCTGGCACTGTCTGAGCGTGAGCTGTGGCGTGGGGACATCAGTGATGTCATCCTCTCTGCACGGAGAGCGCCTGGCCCGCCGGTGCCTCAGAGACGCGTTTTCCTCGCTGATCTCCCCGCCGTCGTGAAGCGGTGACTGCGCGTGTGTTGTTCTGGGTTCGGACTCCGCTCTGTTTTTCGGTCTATCTTTTTCAGTCGGTTCCTGCAGGAATCAAGCTACATAACAAAGGCACCTTTCTCCCCTTCCCAACTGGTATTCATTCGGCAAGGGTTTCTTTTTCCTGGGTCTTCGGGTCAGCGGAGGCGCCTTGGGCTCGGCTGGAGAAAGCCTGCCGGTTGGCTGGCTCCCGCCAGCTCCATGTCTCCTGCTTCTGGGGTCCGTGGTCCCCAGGGTGTCTTCCTCCCACGGCAGCTGGGAGAACACGAGCGAGCAGGCCAAAGCACGGGGCACGTGGGAACTGCCACCCGTGTCGCAGCTGCACACATGGCACCGGCCAGACGCAGGTCGGTGGGTGAGGCAGGACACGCGACAAGGAGGGGAGAGAGGAGTGAGTGTGTTCTCAACAATGACCAGATACACAGCAGTCCTGTCTCTTGGTCGCGGGATTCACTTCCCTCCTACAGAGAAAATACACTCACGGCCTTGGGCTCCAGAAGTCTCCCAATCACGGTGTCAGGCTCCAAGTCCCAGACCTCATGGTCCTGCATCTTCGGGATTCTACATCACCGCCCCTTCATCTGGAAAACCATGAGCCAAAAAGACAAGTCCGTCTGGGATTAACTTGGCCTGTGGCTGTTTCATGGATGCTGACAGAAGACATGAGGCTCTTAGATCAGAGACAACGGACGTGATTGTTCGTTGCACAGCACGAACATCAGCGTGGCTGTGACAGTCCCATGAAGGTGATGAGATAGGGCCCAGGTGTGTGCTGCCCGCAGGTGCCTGGGTCACAGCGGAGGAACACTGATTTGGGGGATCAGCCACTTTGTGCTTTTTTAATGTTTATTTTGAGACAGAGCACACGTGCAAGTGAGTGGGGGAGGGGCAGAGAGCGAAGGAGAGAGAGAATCCCAAGCAGACTCCGCGCTGGCCGTGCAGAGCCCGACATGGGACTCGATCCCACGAACTGTGAGATCGTGCCCTGCGCCGCCTGAGCCCCAGGCACCCCTGCCGCTTTAATAGCAAGCGCTAAGCCAGCCTGCTCTGGGTCTGGAGGGAGAGGCCATGTCACCCCTTGGGGTTGCTCACTGCAGACACGACCCTGAGAAATGGCCCAGGTAGAGGGCGGCTAGGGCCTTGCATTCTTGGCACACCCAACAAAATGCATAGGGCGCCCACACGACCCACGGAGGACTGTCCCTCCCAAGAGTCCCCCCGTTAGCCCTCAGCCTCTCGTGAGTTTTGACATGAGTGTCCGCGCTACTGGCCGCTCCGAGTAGTCCGGCCGGCAGAGCTTGACACCGAGTCCACCCGGCTTGTCTGACAGGCGTTGGTTTAAGGCTCCAGGTAGCAGGAAGAGCCAGCCTGCAGCTCTGACCTCAGCCGTGTCCCCGCGGCCAGGACCCGAGTGCTGCGAGTCCCGGGGGCACTGATGGGGCCTATTTCGGACAGTCGGCACCGTCTGTGGCAAATCTGTTACGAGGACCCGCTCATGGAGTTTAGACTGACCTCTGATCTTTGAGGTCATCGCCAACATCGGGTGCAATAGATGTCCCCCCCAGGGAAGGCCTCTGTGCACTCAGCCCCCACCCCCCGCCTCGCACACAGCCCGAAGGCACAGGTCACTGGAGTCGGGATTTGCCGTTAACCTTGCGCCGGCTGTGCCGCGTGAGCCGCGGCTGAGGCGCCGCACCTCGGCAGCCGGCGGCCGGGTGTGCCACAGCCCAGCTGCTTTCACAGCCGGGGATGGAGGTGGGGGTCCCGGGGCCGCTGCCTGCAGGTCCGCAGGACGGAGGGCACAGGCCCGCGCTGCCCCTGCAGGCTCCGGGAGCTCGCTGCGGGGCGTGTGTCTGTCCCCGCCCAGAGCCACAAAATCTGTTCTTGTCTTCCGCCATCCCTTACTCCTTTCTGGAACATTCATCAGAAGGGCCAGGGCTACTGCAGGTGGACCCTGTTTTGGTGCTCAGACCATGCCAGCCCCACAGGAGAATCCGGCAGAGCCAGGACTGAGTTTGAATCCCGTGGGCCCTCCCTGGGCCCCGCCGTCAGCGGAAGGGGCAGAGACCCGGCGGCCTCAGCAAGGACAGGCTCTCCTTGCCCAGCGAGGGGCCCAGCGGGGGGCCGGGGAGGCATCCTCCCCGGAGGAGGTGAGGGAAGGAAACAGGGGTCCCGGCACTGACTGGATAGTGCCCTACGGGTGATGGGGAGCCTGGGATGCAACCGTTGCTGGTTGCCAAGGTGACAGAAGGCGCTGTGCCTGCACACCAAGTCAGGGGTCAGCAGACCACAGCCCCCTTCTGTGTGGCCTGGGAGCGAAGACGGGTCTTTACTTTTGTAAAACAACAACAACAACAACGACAAAACCAACCAAACAGCAAATAAGTGACATACTCTCGTCTGTCCTG
>NC_043709.1:710810-719890 GCF_006229205.1 Suricata suricatta
GTGCCCCTGGGCGACCGCAGGCCCCCAGCAGGCGGGGAGCACGTTCGGCTCCAGCGCTCCTCCGGGTGCCCCGCGCCCCGCGCAGATCTCGGACCGGCCTGCCCACGCCAGCCGAGCCACGGGGAAGGAGCGCCCCTGCCGGGGTTCGGCCGGATCGCTCCGGGGAGAACGGACGCGTGTTCAGGCTGCGGCTTCCACGCCGCGATCGCCATCTCCTCCGTGGGATCCGGGCTCCTTCCCCCGGCGCTCGGGGGCCTGCAGGGGGCGCCGGCGCGCCTTTCCCTGGACCCCGGTGGTCTTCCGCCACCAGATAAACGCTCTTCCTTCCGTGTGTTCTCGGGGCACAACGGACACACAGCGAGTAACCTGCGTAGACGCCTGCGCCCCCGCCGCCAGGTGCCGCCTCCCCACCGCGGAAAGTCCCCTGCACCGCGTGCCGCTCTGTCCTCCGGCCTTCTGAGTCGAAGGCCACCAACCTGTCACCACAGATTGCTTCCCACGGCGTGCCCACACCGGAGTCACACTGGGCCTGCGGCGTGTCCGGTGCGCCCGCCGTGCGGTCACGTGACTGACGGGGACCCGCATCCGTTCGGAGCGGCCGTGACGCTGCCTCGACGGCCCAGAGCCCAGCGCTGGCCCCGGGGGGGGTGGGGGTGGGGGTGCTCTCGCTTCGCTTTAGAAGCATCTTAGGGTTTTCCGCAGCGGCCACGCGGGTCCGGGCTCCCTCCGCCCGCCTGCGGGTTCTGGAGCGCGTCCTGGCCCGCTCCTCGCCCGCATCCTCGCCCACGTCGTGGCCCACACTCCGTATTGTGCAGCCACTGCGGTGGGTGTGCTTTAATTTGTGTTTCCCTGACTACAAACCATGCCGGACACCTTACTTGTGTTTCGTGGCTCTGCAGGTGCCCTTGTGACGTCCCCATTCAGTCATTTGTCCTTTTGTTATTTACTTGTCGTGATTTTTATGTATGCCGTGTATTTATTTGTAAGGTCTGTGTGTTCAGAATATTTTCTCCTGCTCAGTGGCTTGCCTTTTCACTTTCTTAGTGACACCTTTAACAAAAAATTGTTTTTGATGTTTTACTTATATTTTGAGAGGGGAAAGAGGGGCAGAGAGAGAGGGAGACATGGAATCTGAAGCAGGCTCAGGCTCCCAGCTGTCAGCAGAGCCCGACGTGGGGCTCGAACCCGGGAACCACGAGATCATGACCTGAGCTGAAATCAGATGCCCTGCTGACTGAGCCACCCAGGTGCCCCTTTAGTGACGCCTTTTGAAGACTAGAAATGTTTCATGAAACCTAATTGATCAGTTTTTCCTTTTGTGGCGATGCCTTTGGCATCTTGTCTGAAATAGCTTCGCCCACACCTACGTCCTAAAGATGTTCCCCAGTGGCTCCTTCTAGAAGCCGTAGGGTTTTGACCTTTACGGTGTGGTCTGTGATCCGTCCTGTATTAGTTTTCGCCCGTGGCACGAAGGGGCCAAGTGGTTTCGGAGCGACGCCCAGCAGACCCAGCGCCTTACGGAAGGGCTGCTTCTCCTGCATTGAACTGCTTGGCGTCCTTGTCAGAAACAGACTCTCCGGAAGGAATTCCGGGTCCGCTGTTCTGTGTCCTCAGTTTCCCTTCCCTTACACCCCCACCACGCTTCGTCATTGTTACCCGTAGTTTGGAAACCTCTCTGGAACGTGATCGGGCAAGTTCTCCGGCGCCTTTTCCTCCTCAACGTTGCCTTGGCTGTTCTGTCTTTTGTTTTGGGGGGTTTTTTCTATACAAAAAGCTTTATTTTAACACTTAAAAGAAAGCTATTCTATGTCTTTTGAATTTTTGTATAAATTTGGCAGTCAGCTTGCACATTGCTGCGAGGGAGGCCTGGCGGGCTTCCGGTTGGGATGGCTTCAAATCTGTAGATCGTTCTGGGGAGGGCGGACTCCTGGGGGTACGGAGACTCACAGTGGCGGACGCGCCTTGATTCACCCACATCCTTTCTACTTTTCTCTGCAGTGTTTTAACGCGGATTTTTAAGTCAAACTTATTCATATGTATTTCGTGTATTTTTGATACTTTTATAAATGTGTTTTTATAAATAAAGGTTGATATTTTTGTAAACGGTGCTTTTTTTCCTTTTTTGGGGGAGACACATAAAACCTACTCTCTAGCAAATTCCACTGACTCCATTCAGCATTGTCAGCTGCAGCCACCGCCCAGCTCTGACCAGCCTCTCCCTGCGTCCCCTGCACCCAGCCCCTGGGAGACACTCTCTGCTCTGTTTCCGTGACCTTGACTTTTTCCTTTTCAGATTCCACGTACAAGTGTTATAAGTGGCTTTTTAAATTTTATGTTCCAATTCTTTGTGCTGATGTGTAGGCTATTCCATTGTTTTTCATACATTGACAGTGTCGCCCAAAGGGCCGGTAAATTCACTTCTTGGCTCTAGAGTTTGTAGATGCCTTCGGATTTCCCACAGAACCACATCACCCCGTGTGAGGCCGTTTGACCCCTTCCTTTCTCATCTTTATGCCTCTGGTTTTCATTCTTGCCTCACTGCACTGAGAAGCTCGGGTAGTGAGGGTGGGCGGGAAGCCGCGGGGTCTCCACCTGCGCACCCCCGCAGTCGGACGGGCTCCTTGTTTGTTGACAAGGGTCTTCCTTCCGTCCTCCGACCCTCCCCCTTCCTCCCCTCCCTCCCACCCCCCTCACGAATGACAGAAGGTGTCCGGTGCTCTCCCTGCTTCTGGTGGGATGATCAGAGTGTTCGTCCTGGGATGCGGCAAATGGCGCTGAGGGCCCCCGGGATGTGGAACAACCCCCCCCCCGCCCCCCTCTGCGGCATGGGCCGCGACACCGTCATTTCCGTCCCTGACACTGGTCATCCGCCCCCGTCTTCATCAGTCTCGTCTGGGTTCTGTCAGCTTTCACTGGGCTTTTCCAGAGAACCGGTACTTTGTTCAACTTTCTATTTCCTATTCTGCTTACTTTTATTTGATTCTTTTTGTAATTTCTTTAGCTGGACGGATAACTCATTAATTTTCAGCATTTCTTTTTAATATGTGCATTTAAGAATGTCAACTTCGGGAGCGCCTGGGTGGCTCAGTCGGTTAAGCCTCCGGCTTCGGCTCAGGTCAGATCTCACGTTCGTGGGTTCGAGCCCCACGTCAGGCTCTGTGCTGACAGCTCAGAGCCTGGAGCCTGCTTTCTGTTCTGCATCTCCCTCTCTCTCTGCCCCTTCCCCTCTCATGCCCTGTCTCTCTCTGTATCACAAATAAATAAAACATTTTTAAAAAATTAAAAAAAAAAAGAATGTCAACTTCTCTTTATTTCCTACTTTAACGGCATCTGAAAATTTTTGGATATAGTATTTTTTGTACTGTTCGGTTCAGTATTTTCTGGTCTCCATTATAATTATCTCTTTAATCCTTGATTATTTAGAAATTGGTTTCCTATCAATGTGTTAGCCTCTAGTTTTATAGTTAGCTCTTATTTTCTCGTTAGTGTAACTGTATCTTGACCAGAAGCCATTGCCTGTCCCACTACAACACGCAGACGCTGGTGGCAAGTCGCTTTTATGTGGTCAGTGTGTGTCCGGCTCTCAGTGCTCAGACCCAACGTGCATCCTGCACTTGTGGGCATAAGTAGGGTCAGGGTTGGTCATTGTGTTGTGCAAATCTTCTGTATTTTTAGCCGATTTTCTTTGGTCTACTTCTTCTATCAATTACTAAGCAAAGTACGATAAGAATTTTGGGAGATGCATCAGTTTCTTATAATTCCACCCACTTTTGCTTTATATTTTTTAGACTCTGATTGATTTTATCTTGGTTAGAATTTGCGTGCTGTACCTTTTCCTTTCAGCCATTCTCTAACTTTATGTTTTACATATTTCTCTTCATAAAATTTGATTTTTTAATTTTTAATTTTTTAATTTTATTTTTTAAAGTAATTCTTTTTTTAATGTTTTTTATTTATTTTTGAGAGACAGAGAGAGACAGCGCAAGCAGGGGAGGGTCAGAGAGAGAGGGAGACACAGAATCTGAAGCAGGCTCCGGGCTCTGAGCTAGCTGTCAGCACAGAGTCTGACACAAGGCTCAAACCCACAAACCGCGAGATCATGACCTGAGCCGAAGCTGGCCACTCAACCGAGTGAGCCACCCAGGTGCCCCTGATTTTTAAATTTTTTAATGTTTTAATGTATATTTTTGAGAGAGACAGAGTGTGAGTAGCAGAGGAGCAGAGAGGAGACACAGAATCTGAAACAGGCTCCATGCTCTGAGCTGTCAGCACAGAGCCTGATGTGGGGCTCGAACTCAGGAATGGCAAGATCATGACCTGAGCCAAAGTCAGACACTTAACCAACTGAGCCCCCAGGTGCCCCTAAAATTTGATTTTTTAAATCCAAATATTGACAACACTTTTTTAACTGGTGCGTTTAATATTGCCGTTTTCTGTGATGGGACGCACACATGCATCCATGGGTTCTGCTGCGTAACAAGCTAGTCCAAAAGTTAGAACAGCAGGGCTCCTGGGGGTTCAGTTGGCTAAGCAGCTGAGCCTCTGACTCTTGGCCTCAGCTCAGGTCATGATCTCACAGTTCGTGGGGCCCAGCCTCGCGGGGCTCCGTGCTGCTTGGGATCCTCTCTCTCTTTCTCTGCGCCTCCCCAACTTGCTCTCGCTCTTAAAATAAACCAACGTTTAAAGAAAGTTAAAAGAACAAACACTATCCCGTGAGTTTCTGGGGGTCAGGAATCCAAGGGTGGTCTAACTGCAGTGCTGGCCCGGTCTCTCTCACGGGGCCGGGCAGATGCTGGCAGGCGCTGGGTCCTCTGCAGGCTGGACGAGGCTGGCCCCCTCCACGAAGGCGCCCTGCCATGGGGCTCCCAGCACGGCAGCCAGCTTCCTCCAGGATGATGACCCGAGGGAGCAAGCCGTAGGGGCAGCCGAGTCACACAGGCGCTTCTGCCGCGGCCCGCTGCTGGGGGGCATGGAGGGCACAGCAGGCAGGGGCCTGACAGCGCGCCGGTGCCCTCTGCCTTCACTTCTATCCATCCAGTCCCTTCCTTAGGCCTTTTCCTGTCTGTTCTTACCATGTTTTGGATTGATTTTTTTTTAGCTGTTCCTTCTTCCAGTTTAGAGGTGATCCGCTCTGTTTCTGCTCTTTTAGGGGCCGCCTCGAATTACTAGTTAAGAGTCTAAAGTTAAGAAAACCCTCCTCTACGCACCCCCAGCTTGTACTCCAATGCCCTGGCTTGGAAACCTTGAGGTGCCGCACCCCTGCTTTCTGGCAGCTGTTGTCTTGCCGCTTAATCCTGTCTGTCCTTTAATCCCACTGGGTGTTGTTCTTATTGTCTATACCGCCCGTGTTTTTCTGTATCTACCCACGTGCATTCCTCTGCGCCCTCCCGCCTCCGCGTCTCAGCGTTCAGCGTGGGCTCCGCGGTCCCTCGGGCTGGGCCGGGGGCGGCAGGCGCAGGCTCCTCTGGGGCTGGCAGAGGTCTTTCTCACACACGCTCCAGAGACGGCTCCTCTGTGATGGGGGCCCGGGTCGGTGGCCCCCCTCGTTCCGCTGCCTGGGCCCCGCGGCTGTGTCCGTTCCAAGGTGAGCCGTCTGTTCCATCCCGTCTGCCTGCTTTAACGCGCTACGTCCAGCCCTGTCATCCTTTTTAAATTTCTCCTAACTGGGATTCTTGGGACCTCCTTAGTCTGCGCACTGGTGCCCCTAATCAGTTCCAAGAAGCTTGCTGTCATGGCCCCCCACCCCGTAGCTCAGATGGTGTTTGTGAACTCCGGGGCCTCCCCCGGGGCTCCCCCAGCCTCCCGGCCTCCCGTTCATGCTGTGTGGTCTCTGGGGCGGCCTCCTGAAATGCCTCGTCAGTGTCTAGTGCGCTGTGACCCGGCCCCAGAAATTCTAACTGTAGTTATTACAGCTTCACTTTGAAGAAGTCCCACTTGCTGACAAAGCCATCTGGTCCCATCTGTGGCTCCTTCCCCTGCTGGAGCCCCGGGCCCGCACCCAAAGGCACTGAGTTCGCAGCCTGTCTGCTGGTGGCCCAGAGTTCGGGCCCTTGAAGTCTGGGGTCAGGCTCGTGCACCGTTCCTGCAGCTCGCTCACATCTTATTACAAACGCCTCATTTTCTTTAAAAATAATTAATTGCGGGGTTGGTGCCCCCACCAGGCCACTGTTTTTAAATCCAAAGCCTCATGCTCCAAAGCCCCAACCCCCAGCCCAAGGACAAGAGGTTGTGAAACTCTGCTCGTAGGCCAACTGGGTCCATCCCCTCTGGGACCCCAGGCCCCCTCAGAGTCCCTGGCGGGGGGCTGGGGGGTGGCTATTGACCTTCGCACCTACGGTGGGTCTCTCTCACCCCTCTGCTGTCCTCCCCACCCACGAGGCCTTGGGACCTTGGGCTCCTGGTGACCCTGACTGGCAAAGCCCCTTCCCGCAGCCTTGGTCGGATAATTCCTTGCTATTTTGCCAGCGTTTTGTTGCTCTTAAGAGAACGTTTTTCATATTTTATGCGCCGGGTTTGGTGGCTTCCCCCACAAGGGTGGTCTGGACCCCAGACCACCAGTTCCTGAATGCACCCCCCTCCACCCCCCCCATCCTCCCTTCCACACCTGCAAGATGCTGATGCCAGCTGCCCTGCTGCCCAGCCCTCACCCCCCAGCGGGGCCCAGGGCTCGGGGCCAAGGCCTCTCCTTCCGAATCCCACCCCCTCCCCCTCTGCCTCCCAGTCCCTGGCCCTGTCCTCCTTGGCTTGAAGTGGGCCTGGCTTCTGTCCCTTCTGGCCCCGTGGTGGGCTCTGCTCGGCCCTGGGGTGCGGTGGTGGGTAGAGCTGCTGCCCTTGGCCAGTGTGCCTGCCCGCACCCCCGCCTCTCACACCCTTACTCCCTGTGCAGGCCCCAGCGTGTCCTGACCCGTGGGACAGGCTTGTCCCAGCGCCCTCCGGGCACCCTTGTTCCAGGGCTCTGGCTCAGCATCTGCTGAGGCTCCAGGAAGCTGTGGGCTGCTTTGCATAGGGGCAGGGTGGCCCTGCTCCCTCCCACCGCGCCCAGACTCCTGGGGGAGTGACTCAGCAGAGGCTATCAGTAGTGGGCGGCTCTGATAGGTGTGGTTTCCCGGCCCAGGGCACTCCTGGGCGGGGCGGCTGCTGGCTGGGGGAGTTCCCGGGCCCCGAGGCCAGGAAAGCCTGGGGAGCCCTCGCCCCGCCCCGCCCCGCCCGCGCAGGCCACAGCTCGCACGCCAGCTGGGCTCCGGGGCCACTGGCCGCCTGGGGGGTGGACTCACAGGCCTCAGCACAGTGGGAGCCGAGGGAGCTTGGCCCAGGCCCACCCCACTCCCTAAGGAGGGCTGGCCACAGGCCTGGGGGCCGGCTTGGAGCACAGGCAAAGGCCAGAGGCCTAGAGGACCAGGGCAGAGGGTGCCTGGCCAAGGTTTCAGGGTCTTGGAGACCGCGACTGCCCTTCCATGAAGGACACACGACCTCCCCTGCCCTCTGGCCTCCCCTGTCCGGGGTGTCAGAGGAGCTGCGTGACAGTCCTGGAGCGCCAGCTTCAGCCCTCCGGGGGCCAGCCTGCCCCCCCTCACCTGTCACGGACACTGCTGCCCAGCTGCAGCCATGCTGGCCACAGCACCCTCACCAACTAGGTCACCGCTTCCTGTCCAGGGCAGGGGCCAGCCCAGAGACCAGCCTGCTGCTGAGGTGGGCAGCCCCCCCCCGGGGGGGGCCAGTGCCCCCACCCCCAGGCGGCCAGCGGGCAGACCAGCCGGTACTCAGGCCAGGCCTCATCTGTCAGCGGACAAACCCCCAGTCCTGACATCCCAGCCTCCCTGAGGAGCCCCTCCAGCCACTGGGCTGCCTGGGACACTGGGTCCTCACCCAGAACACTGACAGTGGGCATGGGTGGCTGCCACCCAGCCCTCAACTCTTGATACCCAACTCCGTGCCCATGGCCCATCTCGGTCCAGGTCCAGAGGGGACAGAGCCTCAGCTCCAAGGGTCTGAGCTCAGACCTGCAGGGCAGAAGGAGGAGCTGGTTCCCTAGGGGCACGGCCTGTGAGGAGGAGGGCTGGATGGAGGGAGGAGGCTGGAGGGCGAGCTGGAGGAGGTGGCTCCTCCTCAGGCACCCATGGGAGAGTTCGGGGGAAGGACCAGGGGCCTGGGGTTACTGCAGTCCCCTCCATGCCCATGTGGCGCTGGGGCCACCACCCTCTGCGGGCTGGCAGGCAAGCTCCTCCCTGGCCTCCTAAGCAGGGGCTGCGGGACATCGCCGGGGCACTAGGCCCTGCTACTGATGGGGGACACCCAGCTGGCGGTGGGGGGTGGCTCATGGGTGGCAAGGGGCTGTGGGCTCCAAGGACTCTACAAGCGCTTATAACGTCCTGCAGCAAGCCCTCCCCTCCCTATAGGCAGAGGGCCAGGGCCCCTGAGGGCTCACCTGGCTAGGACCACCCCCAGCCTCCGGGAGGGGAGAACAGGCAGAGGGTTATGAGGGCAGATGAGCAGGGCAAAGGGGACCTCCCCGATTTCCACAGCCTGCACTCCAAGGACATGATGGCCCTAGACACCACCCCCTTGGTCTTGAGTTTAAGTCTGAGGTTTTCTGAGACAGCGGAGGGGGGGCGGGATGGGGAAAGAAGGGTGGGGTCTGTGTAGGAGTGGGTGGGCATGAGAGCCGGCTGGGACTGGGCTAGACACTGGCCTTGCCCGGGGTGGCCATGAGGCAGGCGCGCTAGAGAGCGGCGTCAGCAACCAGTGAGTGTGGCCAGAGCGCAGCCTTAGGGCAACAGGTCTCTGGGACCAGGGGGCCTGGTCCGGGGTGGTGGCAGTGACTTCCTGGCTGTAGCGCTGGGGCCTCGGGGGGCGTGGCCAGCAGCGGGCGGGCGTGGCCGGGGCAGGAAGGCGTGGTCAGCAGCGGGCGGGCGTTGAGGGGGACCCGAGGGCGCCGACTCAGACTCTCTCTCTTTCTCTCTCCCCAAGGGCTGCCCAGGGACTTCCCAGCGCCCTGCCTGCTGTGCCGCGCCTCGCTGCCGCCCGCCCGGCCCTGCAAGCGCTGCGGCTCCTTCAGCGCCGCGGTCCTGCAGGGCGCCTCC
>NC_043709.1:719990-724648 GCF_006229205.1 Suricata suricatta
GCCGCGGTCCTGCAGGGCGCCTCCTTCGTGCCCCTGCGCAGCGGGCGGGGCGGCGGCCCGTGGGCCCCGTGACGCCGAGGACCGGAATGCCGCGGACCGCGATGGGACAGCCGCGCCCAGGCCCCGCGGCCCCTGAGGAGTGGCTATAGTTTCTTTGGAAACGTACACATAGATGGGAGACCTTCTATACAGAGCTATTTTAGCGAAATTGTGCAACTTCAGCGTGGTATTTCTTACGGCGCCCCCAGCCCATCCCGTGCCTGTGTCCCGCATCCATCCGCCCGGGTACCCCTCGCCCTCCGGAGGAGGACACGCCCACCCCACCGAGCTCGAGGAACATGAGCAGCCTCCTGGCACCCCGAGGCTCCTCCCAAGGAGCCCCCCCCCCCGCCCCGAAGCCCCTCCTCGCTGGAGGGCGCCCTCCACGTGCCCCGCCGGAGGCCTCCCGCACGGCGGTCACTCACTCATTTATTCAACAAAAGTCTCAATGTGCTGGTCCAGGCTCTTTGCGCCCAGTGTCTCCTTCCAACCTGGTGCTGAGGGAGGGCGTGAAGGGGGTGCCCTCCCTGGATCGGACCCCTCAGATACAACCACGGCTGGACTTGGACTAGAGAGGCCCTGGGAGGCCCCTGCCGCCTCTGGGCTCAGGCTGGGTGTCCCAGCGCCGCCCCCCCCCCCAAGCCTACATGGCCCAGAGGGGCTTGTGAGGAAAAGCCAGGGCCAGTGCTTTGTGGACATTGAGAGGGCTCATAGCCCCCCCCACCCCCAACACAGGAGCCTCCGGGGGAGGGGCATCCCCACCACGCTCCTCCCCACCCCCCACTGTGGGCCTTTCCCCACCAGGATGGCATGTGGTTGGATCTGCCATCCACTTTCAGTCACCTGCATCCCTTTGGCACTGGGGTGGCACATTCAGGTTGCCACGTGGGCCCATCCTGAGGCAGCCACAGAGCGGGGACTCAGGGCCTAAGTGGCCATATGGCCTCCTTGCTCAGAGGAAAGGCTGTGCCCTTGAGGTCGTTTGGACCGCAGCTCCCACTTGCCTCAAAGCCAGTGTAGCAAGGCTGCGTCCTCCCTGTCTGGTCTGGAAGGTGACAGCGAGTCCGTGCAACGTGAGCCCCTGGGGGCAGCACATTTCCTTCTGACTCTCCCCATCTGGCCGACCCAGAGGCCAAAGGTGCTGGTGGAGGGCCAGGCCAGCAGACGACCAATGCCTGGCCTTCCCCGGTGACCCCCCCCCCGACGTGCCAGCCTGCTGCCACTCAGGACTCAGCACAGTGGCTGGCATCAGGCTCTCCCTCTCCTGGGCATCGTGGCCGCAGGGGAGTGCCAGGGGCTGGGAGCTCCACTCACCAGCAAAGTGCGATGGGTGCCCAGAGCCCAGCAGTGACAGCAGAAGTCCCACCTGATGCGAGCTGCAAACCAGGTGGGGGCAGGGTGGGGGCCCTGGACACTGGGCCAGGGCTGCGGGAGGGCGGGGACCGTGGCCTTGGGGTATGTTCGTTGGCAGGCGCCATCCTGTGGGGCAGAGGCTCTTCAGCTGCCCGAGTCCACTTCGTGGAGCACATGGGCCGGTGCGGCTGTGCCGCCCCAGGGACCCACCTGTGCAGGGTGCCTGGCCTGGGGATGGGGCCACTCGAGGGTCAGCTCCTCTCCAAACCTGGGGTGCCCTGTTGGGGTTCCAGGCCCCAGGTACTCCCAAGCCGTCTATCACTCTACGTGCCCCGGCTCATAGGATGGTGCCCGCCCCCCCAGGGCCAGAGACACTCACACCTGTCCCCCAGATGCAGGAAGGAGGCTGGACCCAGAGTCCGGGCCTGCCCAGGGCAGGAAGAGCCAGGCCTCGGTCTTGCCTTCCTCCTGCCCTGCGTGAAGACTGGAGTGGACCCGGCGCCGTGAGCCTCTGCCTGCAAATGTCCGTGCATAGGACTCAGATGAGAAACAAAGGCACGAGGGATTCCTGAGCAGGGAGCTGTCCCACATGCCCCATGGCTCCTGGGTGTACCAGGCCCCAGGTGCTGCCCTCTGGGTGAGGGGCAGCAACGTGAGGGCTCGGCGGAGGGGACAGCCTCTCATATCTGGGAGTGACGGGGACACTCTGGAAGTGGCGTGGGGTCCCAGGTCCTGCTCCGGGAGAGAGGCCTCCTGCATGGTTGGGTCTAGAGCCCCGGAGCTCAGGGTCCGGGCTGCTGGGAAGGCCCAGCGGAGCTTGACAACAGGGCCATCAGCAGCCCACCATCCGTCCCCCACCGTCAAGATGAGTGCCTGAGAAACAGGGGTACACCCAGGAGCCATGGGGCATGCGGGACAGCTCCCTGATCCCATGGGCCCACAGCCAACCCTGCTCCAGAGACTAGCCCCAAGGGGCACCCAGTAACCCGGAACCCCAAAGACTCAAAGTTCCAGATGCCTCCTTTGGCATCCTAAAACTGCGTGGGTCTCTGGCCAGAGTCCGAAGGCCCCACGGCACGAGCCAGGACCTGGCAGGAAGTTATGGGGCTGTGGTTTCAGCCAGCCCACTTGGGCTCCGTTCCACCAGGATGGGGAGTGTCTGCCCCAGGGAGCAAACTCACTCAAGACTCTCCCGTTTGTCTCTGGGGCCGGAGCTGCAGGCCAGGAAGGCGAGCAGCAGCATCCACGCCTCGCCCCCATGCACGCCCGCACCGCGCTCCGTGGCAGCCGCCTCCCGGGCCGGACGCTGGCTGGGCGGGCCGTGGTGCTCCTCTCCCTGACCTGGAGCGCTTACCAGAGCCTGGCCATCCCCCAGATTGCAGAATGTGGCCTCTCCTGTTCTCAGGTGAGCCCCTGCCCTCCCCCGATCCCCATGCGTTGTGTGCTCAGGCAGCCGCTCCCGATCCCAGGTGCGAGGGCCCTGGTCCACAGGTGGGCACGGACCCGGCACCCTCACACGAATGCGGCGCAGGAGGCGCCGGGTGATGAGGAGACGTGGGGGCCTGGGAACCCCTGGGGGGTGCCAGCCACGCCTGCAGCGCTGCTCTAGGAAATGTTTGCTGAGGGCCTCAGTGGGGGGCCAGGCCCGTGCACCTGTGAGCCATGCGTCTGCCGGGATCCCCCGTGGCTCTGGTGAGCTGTGATCCGTCACCCGCGGTGCGGGGCTTGTGTGCACCGCCTGACAAAGAAGCGCTCAGGAGCGGGGTCCCCCGCTAGGCAGGAAGGGCTGCAGGCCAAGGCTGCGGCTCTGGACGGTGGGTGGTGTGGTGTCCCGGGACTCCACCACGGGCCGGGCTGACTCAGCCTTACCTGAGGGAGGCATTTGGCAGCACCTGCCACGGGACGTGTGCCCGTGTCCCAGGAGGTGCCCCCAGTGCCAAGGCTGGTCTCGGGGCAGTAGGGACGCAGCCTAGGTGCCATGGGAACAGTGGGGGATGCAGCAGGGACATGGGCCCAGAAAGAACATGAACAGGGGGTGGAGGAAATTTTGAGGGCCCACCGTGTGCCCTGGACCTTGGGGATTTGTGTTCTAACTGGTACAGCGCACAACAAAAGATGCAGGTAGTGGTGACTGTGGCCTCCGGGAGTGGTGCCCAGAGGGTGCAGGGAGCTCAGCAAGGGGCTTGGCGGGGCCCAGGAGGGCACGCAGGGCCTTGGAGGTGGGGGCACTGGGCTCAGATTGGAGGTGTGGGGACCCGTGGGTGCCCAGGACAGGCTCCCTCTGGCTGCTGGTGGGAACAGGAGGTGCAGAGCAGAGGGGCCAGCTGGGTCCAGGTGGGGGGATGGTGATCGCCCCCGCCCAGTGAAGGTGGAGAAGGAGCCCCTGGAGCTCACTCTGCGGGTAGAGTTGGTGGGACCAGGGACCCCGGTGCCCAAGGAGAGATCAAAGTGGCCCTAGAACAGGATGTTCGCTTCCTGGCTGCTGGAGACGCTTCCTGAGTGGGAGGCCCGGGGCCAGGGGGCAGGTTGGGGGAAGGAAACTTGGCTTTCAAAGGTGGGGTGTAAGCCCATCAGACACGGAGAGCTGAGGGTGAGGGCAGCTGGGTGTGAGCAGAGGCCTGGCCGGGCCACAGCTGAGGTCCTGCATCACGATGGGACCGGGGGACCGAGCCCCGGACCCAGTGGCTGTGAGGAGGAGGAAAAGGGAGGAGGGGGAAAGGGTGAGCAGAGCCGGGAAAGGGGTTCACTGTGCACTTAGCCAGGGAGCCGTAGCCCCTCGGTGCCCCGCTCGGCGTGGGGCTGAGGGAGCAGCGGGCAGCTGAGGGCTGAGGGAGGCCCTCAGCGAGCTCAGAAGGGGTTTGCTAGGGAGAAGGGGCGAGCAGGGAGCCGGGGGAGGGGGGAGGCAGGCAGCCTCTGGGGACGCCTGCACCTGCACCCAGACCCCTCCAGCCCTCATACACCCGCAGGAGGACTATTTGCAGCCTCGGCAAGTGTTCCGTGAAAGCCCGTCCCCGCTGAGCTGACTTCGAGGGCTGGGGGGACAGAAGCAGAGGACCACAACGCCAGTGATACCCACAGGGGGGCAGGGGGCCTCAGGTGCTGGATGGGACCCTCCCCTAGTGCTTGGGGTCGCGGCACCCCGGGCTGCACAAGGCAGACCTGCCAGGGCAGGTCGAATCCAGGACTCAGGCCCTTTCCTCCGGCTTGCACTCAGGCCCGGCAGGGGCAGCATGGGGTGGGGGGGGTGGGGGGGCACGGAGATCCCG
>NC_043709.1:724748-755959 GCF_006229205.1 Suricata suricatta
CCCCCCCCCCCCGGAGTTCCTGGCACACCAGCGGCCCTGGGCCACATTGCTCACAGGTGCTTTCTGGCCTGACCTTTGTCCCTGCTGGTCCCTCTTTCTGTTTCCCGGAGGGCAGAGGCTCTGGGCACTGAAGGGCCGACCAGCAGACGGCAGCCACCAGTCCTCCACTAGACACCCGTGCCCCCCCAGCTGCTGGGCCGCGGGGGCCTTCGGGCACAGGGACAGACAGGCAGTCCCCGGAGGGCAGGCAGTGCCCAATGGCCAGGACACAGGCATGCCCTTCAACCTCGGGAAACACCGGGGCCCCTCCCCCTCTCTGAGCTCCGAGGTGGGGGGAATAGGTTCAGGGCACAGGGCAGACAATGGATGCCGGGAGAGATTCCGAGCACCTGAGGCTGAGGCAGGTGGTGAGGGTGGCCTTGGACCCAAGCCTCTGCCCCTCCCTCATCCACTCGGGGAGGAAGATGGGGCCCTGAGCCTGCCCCGCCTTGTCCCGTCGCCAGGGCCCGCTGGCCTGGGCTGCCCACTCCTACCCTCCCATCTCCGGGCCACTGCACCCCATTCTGGGGAGGGCACCCCACGTGGGCTCAGCCCTTCCCTCAATGCAGAGCCCTCTTGCCACCCCCTGGGTCAGTGCCCTTGGGGCCAGGCTGCCGGGATTCCACGCCTCACGGGGGGGCCGTGGGCATGGCTGCCGGGATTGGGGCATCCAGCTCCTCTGACTGCAGCAGATTTTGTGGGATCTGGAGGCCGAGGGTGGCAGAGCACATCAGCAGCCTCCAGGGAGATAACACAGTGGCCAGAAAATGGGGGTGGCGACTGCGGGGGGTGAAGAAAGTCCGGGAAAGCTGAATGCAGCATCAAACAGAAAACGGGCGCTGGCAGAAAACCGGAGTTGAGTAGAGGGGGTCCCACCAACACGGGCGCCCTAGTTTTTGCAAGCGCACCATCAAGACATATGACGTTGGTATTAAGGGCAAACCGTTGGGACTACCTTCACGATGCTTCTGTAAATCAACGTTGTTCCCAAGTAAAAGTGTGTTTAGAAAGGGGTTGAGCAGGCGATGGAGCCCCGAGTCCATGGTGTCTCCACAGATCCAAGGGGCAGGAATGGGCCTGGCTTGCATTTCCCCACCGTGCTACCAGCAGCAAGTGCAGGGGCTCCCTTCTGAGCCCCGCAGCGGCCCATACTTCCTGGGTCCCCGGAGGGTCAATTCTGGAAGGGGAGCAGACAATGCTCCTTGCTGCCATGTGTGGCGCTGTGGAGCACAGGCCCCGCAGCCCCGCAGCCTGGCGCCCGGCTCCAGCCCCCCTGCCGCTTGGGGCTCCCAGAACAGCACCCCTGCCCACACTCTCCCGCCACCCGTGAGGTGAGGTCCACAGCCTGGGCATCCAGCCACCTTCCCCCAGGGGCCCCCTGTGAACCTGGTCCCCAGTCAGGCAGGGGTTGGGTGGGGGTAGGAGCCGGGGACCAGCCTGGACAGGGAGTTTTCACACGCTGTTGACGGCCCTTGGCCCAGGTATCCGGTGGCTGCCCAGGCCCCCCTGAGCAGATTTCCTGACTGCTCTGGTACCCCACATTCCTCCTCAACATCTAACCAAGTGTAACTCGATGTCCCCGCTCTCAGAATGAATCCCCAGCACCGAATCAGTGCCTAGAAGGCACTCAACCAAGGTTCCCGTAAAGAAGGAAGGGGGCTTGGGGGGGCTCAAGCACTAGCAGCGGAAGTTGGGGAACTAGTTGAGGGCATGGGACTCACCGGTCCATCAAGTCTGGGTCACAGTTTCCACTGAATGCGGGCCTTGGGCTGGGCCTTTGTGGGGCCAGCACAGGCGGACGCTGAGGAGGAATGGGGGACTGTGGCCCCCCCGGCACCCCCAGGCCCCTGCAGAGAGTGAGGGGCCGTGGCTCTCCTGGCCCATGGCGCTGGGTTCAGGGGGTGGGACAGGAAGTGGCCAGGCTGACCCCCCGCCCTCTCTCGTTCTGTCCCCAGGGCTTCGCCTGCAAGAGCCGAGTGAACCGTGAGTACACCTCCGGGGGACTGGCTGCCCCTCCAGCCCTCATCCACCCGGGTCACCAGGGTCCCCTGTCCCCTCCCGGGGGCCAGAGCAGGGAGACCTGTCACTGCACTGGCCTTCCCCGCCTGCCTCACAGGCCAGAGTGCCCCCAGATGCCCCTGTCCACCCCCTGGCGCACGTGGGCAAGGCCCGCGGCTCACCCCCAGCTGCGCCTGCAGATCCAAGTCCCCAGTCCCACTCCACGGGACGGGGCTACCTCACTTTCCAAAGTGGCCGCACAGGCTTACCTCCCACCAGCAGTATACGGAGACCCCAGTTCCTCTCACCGGCTTTTCCAGTCTCTTCCAGTGCAAAATGACCCCCGTTTAAATATAGCTTTATTGTCCGGTGTGGCCTTTGTCATATCTGTGTGGCCCGCCTGTCCCTGGGAGCCCCCGCCCGCCACACAGCGCTTCTGTTTCCCTTCTCCCCAGAGGCCACGTGGCAGTTTTCCACTTTGGTGTGGTCACATTTCCCAGTCTCCTCTTTAATGGGTTTTGTGGCCTCGGGGGATCTTTTAAGGAAGTCTTCCCGGGTGGTAGACGCGGCCTCCCTGTTCCTGCTTCGCTGTGTTTCTAAAGGTTTTAAAGTGTTGCTTCCATTTAGCTCTTTAACTCACTGGGGCTTATTTCCACGCACGGTGTGAGGTAGGAGTGCCCGTGTGACGGCTGCGGCCCGGGGATGCCTGACGGCGGGGCAGGGGACCCAGCGCCACCCCTCAGCTGGGCTGGTGGCCGTCGGAGCGAGCCTCCCGTCCCTTCCTTTCCTCAAGGGTGCCCGCGTCCCTGAACCCGCAGGAGAAACGGGGCGGTGGGGGTGACCCGGAGGCCGTGGGGTCCGCCGTTGATGAAAACCCACGGGAAAGCGCACCTGCCCCCCAGACCCGCGGCGGGAGCGGGAACGCGCACCCACCTCCCCCTCTAGACCCACGGCAGGAGGGGGAACGCGCCCCCCGCCCCCGCCCCCCGCAGACCCGCGCCCACTCAACTCCAAGACCCATCGGGAGACAGCCCCAGGCCGGGGAGCTTAGGGTGCCATCAAGGCTGAGCAAAGCGAGGACAGCAGAAGCAAGAGAGGAGGTCCAGGAGCACGCGGACGGGGGAGGGGAATGGTCACCCCGCTTCCAAACACTGCAGCGACCCGACGGGAGAGGGCGCCCTGTGTCCGGAGCTGCGCCCCCTGCGGGCCGCTCAGGGGAACTGGTCCGCATCAACACCGCGGAGCGGTTTTCAAGGACAGACTCCAGACAACTCGAGACCATAAAAGAGGAGAATGAGGAATGTAACAACGTCCCAACAGACAACGCACCAGAAAGGCCAGCAAACTGTGAAATTTTACTTCAAAATTAGAAATTCTCGGAAGTGGGATGACAATACACAGAATTAGAAATTAATGAAAAATAATTTTAGAAATGAAGACTACGTTAGAAGAACCTGCGGGAACAGACCCGATATTAAACACCCAGGAGAGATACAAGATGAAAATGAGGAAATTTTTAAAAGTAAGTAAGAACTAGGGGCGCCTGGGTGGCTCAGTCGGTTGAGCCTCGGACTCCAGGTCATGACCTCGCTCGCTGTCCCTGCGTTGGAGCTGTGCTGGCCGCTCAGAGCCTGGAGCTGCTTCTGCTTCTGTCTCCCTCTCTCTCTGCCCCTCCCCCCACTGAAGCTCCGTCACTCTCTTTCTCTCAAAAATCAATAAACATTAAAAAAATTAGATAAAGAAGAACTGAAAAAAGATTAAAATGATGTGTGAATAAATGCTAAGTGTCACAGGTTGGCAAAGAATTTCCAAAATACAGATGATGTGTATTTCTTCTTTCTGAAGAAGAAACCCAGAACAAATACTAAGAACTACAGTTCTCAGAAGATTAAAAATTTTTTCTTGAAACTAGCTATTGAAAGGGCAAACCGTGGACCCACGAATATGGCTCCTGAATATCTAACACCAAAACATATTCTAGTAAAATTACTGGATCATAAAACGAAAGGGAAAAATCTTTTGGGCATGTAGGCAAGAAGAGCAGACAGCTTAAAGTGGAAAGAAAAGTATATTAGATCAGACTTCTCAACATTTCCCACTAGAAGGACAAAGCATAAAGCACGTTACAATTTATATCACAGCAATATTATATTTCAACCATCAGACTTGCTAAGGGACTAGATCTTAATTTTCCCAAACTCAAAAAAGAAAAGATAATTATGTGACTAGTAGAGTTGCTGTGGATATATCAGCAGTCACACTGTAATATATAAATGTGTCAGATCAGCAGGTTGTGTATCTTAAATTGATTCAATGCCATGGGTCAAGTATATTTCAATCAAAGAAAAGCCAGCCCGTAGGTACAGCACAACAAGCAGGGACACTGGGAATATTGTCCCCAGAGGCCCCTATGAGGAATCTGCTAGGAATCTGTTCCCACGAGGAACAGCCAAGCCGCCTGATGAAATGAGCATCAGAATTAGGTGTGTAAGTTACAATCGCGGCCACCTGCGGGGCTGAGGCTGCGAGTTACACGCGAGAGGGTGCCGTGGGTCCCAGCTTGATGTCCTGATGGCGTGGGTGGGGAACAGCCGTAAAAAACGGAGAAGAATGAGAAAATTATATCCCAAGACATGTTTTAACCGTTTCTCATCATCCTGATTGTTAGTGCCGTGACTAAGACCTGCGTCTGAAGTGTTGTTTGCACACAGCGAACGGCAGTTAGGACAGGTTTGCCTTCTATTATCTCGTGTTCCTGAGCATCGGCATCTCCAGCATGGAAGAAAGGAGAAGCAGAGGCATATAGAAAAGGTGAAGTAAAACCTTTCCTCTGAATTTGTAACGTAAGTATGACCTCGTGAGTCAGACTTACATTTATATAAATATATGGCCGCCCTTTCCACAGAAAAATTCTAGAACCGAGGACTAACTCATAGCCATGAGCCTCCTAGTGTCCAGGCTGTGGTTTTAAAATACCATTTCCCTCCAAAAGGAAGGAGGCAGGGCCTCTGAGAGAAGTGGCTGATTCCCAGTCTGGGCGGAACATGTGTGAGCAGAACCTGGGCCATCTTGTCACGCTGGCGAGCACGTCGGTGCCCGACCCGAAGTCCTATTAGCCGAGGGGACATTGTTTCAGCTTTTAGAAAAGAACAAGAATGGCAGTAAACTGCAGCCCCCGTGTAAACCCAGGCGTTGCTGGTGTTATGGTTTTAAAGAAATGGAACTCCTCATCCTCTGTGGGCGACAGGGAATCAGGGCATCCTCTTGAAAACCTGGGAAAGAAAAGGAAAGAATCGCGTCTTGGTTCTGCCTTCTGTGAGTCCACCTTGGAGTAAATAGGTATTCCAGCTCATAAGTGGAAACAAAACAGTAGAATTGTATCCCCATTTGGCATCTCCCAATGACATACGTGCTGGTGACAGCTAGCACCACAAGTGACCGAGGTCCAGACACTGGGCTGCACCCCGAGGACGCCTGGCAGGGACCCTGGCGGGGCAAGGAGGGGCCTGGGGACAGGCCAGCAAGCCTCACGTGTCACGTGAGGAGGCACAGCTGGGTGACCGAGGCACAGCGCGATGCAGACTCACCCCGCTGGGCTCCGCGCGCCGGTTCTGCGGTGAGGGCGGGCTTGCCGGGCTGGGGGCCGGCCATCTGGGGGCGATCGGACCATCCGCTCTGTGATAATTCACCGAGCTATGTTTTTTGAGGTGAGCTTTTCAGTATCTAAATTTCATTTTTACAGTAAAAAGCTTTTAAGAAGGGTCTTAACATTTTATACGCCTTTGCCTCTTCAATATGAATTGTTGATTATTCGTCAAATTTACTGAAAGTATCAGTAGATATTTTCCAATGTCTGTATTTTTTAATATTGCCAAAGAATTAACTCAGTTCCCTGTTACCTTGACCATCAGTTTAGCCTCAGAGCCCCCGGGTTAGGGGCTTCGGTCCACAAGACCGTCCCCTGACGTCAAATGCCAGTAGCAAGTCTGGGTTGTACCTGAACCGCTGACCAGCTGACTATGGATCAGAGGCTCCTACGACCCCCTCTTTGGGTTCAATTAATTTACCTGATTGGGTCAAAGAACTCAGAATCATTTTACTTACCAGATAACCAATTTGTTATAAAAGGGTATAAGTCTAGAGCAACCGGATAGAAGCAGGCAGGGACATGGCTGTGGGGGCACAGAGACCCCGTGTCTTCTGGGGGTGCCGCGCTCACAGCACTGTGTGTTCACCAATCAAAATATGCCCAAACCGTGTCTTTTTAAGCTCTTATGGAGGGTTTTACATAGGCACGACTGTATGAGTTCACTGGCCTGTGGAGATTGACTTGACCTCCAGCTCTTCTCCCCTCCACAGACGGCATCACATGGTTGGTTTCCCTGGCAACCAGCCCCCCTCCTTAGAGGATTCCCAAAACTTACCTCATTAACATAAACTCAGGTATGGTTGAAAGTGGTTTGTTATGAAGGACCTAAGACACCTTCCAGGCTCTTCTCTCTTGGGAAATTCCAAGGGTTTAGGATCTCTGCACCAGATAATGGGCACAGACCAATATATATTTATTATTAGTTACAACATCACACATTTGTATAGGAATTGCATTGAATTTATTAATTTGAGACAAATGGCATCAGAGTTGAGTCTTCCAGCCATGAACATGGTATGCCTTTCCCTTTATTTAGGTCTTGCTCAAAGCATTTATTTATGGTCTTCAGAGGCTGAAAGATACTATAAATGGTTTCCTTATTTTATTATATTTTCAGGTTGGTTTTGCTTGTGTAAAGCAATGCCATTTTTGTACATTGATCGTGTGTCCAAAACATTTGTTTAAAGCACTTTGTTACTTCTGGGACTCTTGGATGGCTCAGTTGGTTAAGCGTCCAACTCTAGATTTTGGCCAGGTCATGATCTCATGATTGATGAGTTCGAATCCCACATTGGGCTTGGTGCTGGCAGCAGGGAGCCTGCCTACAATTCTCTTTCTCTCTCCCTCTCTCTGCCCCTCCCAAGCTCTCTCTTTCTCTCTCTAGGTAAAAAACAAAAAAAAAAACCTTCTGATATTTCTACTAAATTTCCTGTTGAGTCTCTTAAGTTTTTATATATAAATAATCACATATTCAGCAAATGATGACAGTTTATAAACCCATGGGTGTTGTTTGTTTCTGGTCTTGTGGCCCTGGCTCCAATCACCAGGACAATGTTGAAGGGGAACCCTTGTCTGAGTCCTGATATTTATGGCAATGACTCCCAAGCCTTACCATTAAATATTAGGGGTACAGGGCCTTTGAAGTAGACGGCCTTGAGCTAGACAAGGAGGTACCTTCCTTTTCCTAGTTTTTTAGACATTCTTTATCATGAATAGGAAGTGAATTTTATGAAAACTTTGAGCATCTGCGAAGATAATCATAGAGCTTTTCTCCCTTAATCTTGTGATGAAGTGAACTGTGCGGATAGGGCTTCTCACGTCGGCTGTGCTCGGAGTCCTGAAACAAGCCCCATCCGGCCATGTCTACTCAGTTATTGAATCAAATGGCTGAAATTTGACTTAGGGTTTGCAGCTATGTTCTACGGGAGACTTTTACTTTGTGGTGTGAGCCCCTTAAAAGTGAGCGGTGCCCTGCGTCCTGCCCCCGCGCTCCCCTGCAGGGACGCCAGCAGACACTGGCCGAGTGACTTGAGTTCCTTCATTCTCCGTGTCCCCTCCTGTGTCTGCTGTGGTTCCCCCGTCTCTCTGCTGTCCTCTGGGCCATTCGCTGTGACCTTTCACTTCTCCAAGTCTCTCCTTGCTGAGGTCCAGTCTGCTCTTAAAATCATTTGTTGCATTTTTAATTTCTGTTTCTGTGGGTTTCATTTCTAGAAATTCTGTTTGTTTCTTCGGAATGTGCTTGGTCCCTCTTGGTAGCTGACTCCCCCACACGTGTCTTCAGACGTGTGTCACCGCGGTGGGTCTGCAGTTCCCACCTGACCTGCCGCCTGAAGACCGGAGCCGCCGGCCGGCCCCGCCGCTTCTCTCTCCCTCCCTGCTTGTTCGGCTTTAAATATGTCTGCTCAGGGAGCCTGGGAGGCTCAGTCAGTTAAGCGCCTGATTCTTGATTTTGACTTGGGTCATGAGTTCAAACCTCCGTGTGGGGCACCGCACTGACAGTGAGGAGCCTGCTTGGGGTTGCCCCCCCCCCCCCCCCCCCCCCCCCCCCCCCCCCCCCCCCCCCCCCCCCCCGCTCCTCCCCTACTTGTGCTCACTGCCTCGAGGGCCCGCTCTCTCTCTCAAAATAAATAATAAACTTTAAAAATAATAGGTCTGCTCAGTGCCCTTGAGAAATGATTCCTGGCACTCTCCAAGGCCTAGGATGCGGGGGGCTTCCCCAGACCAGAGTCACTGCCGTTTCTGAGCGGCTCCCAGGGGGAATGCCTGACGGTGAGGGCCGTCAGGACCACTTCGAATTAAAAACCAGGTTGAGGTCTCCTGGACCGTCCTAGAGATGCAAACCGGGGCTGGGGACCCGCACCCAGACCCGCCAGAGGTTGCCGGAAGCTCTGGCTTCCTCCCTGTCTGCTCAGAGTTGCCACAGCACAGGGCCGAGGGTAGGGGTGCTCCCCAGCTACCCAGGGCGATCCGGGGCCGCTCTGTGGTGCCCTCTGCCAATGTGGCTTCCTGGGCACCGTACCCCCTGCCCTTTCTCAGGCTTCGGCCTATGATCCTGACTCTCTTACCAGCTCTCACAAGTTTTGGTGAAGGTTTTCATACGCACAGCACGGCTCCGGGCCCAGCGGGAGCTGCAGGCCGCGGGGGGGGGGGGGGGGGGGGGGGGGGGGGGGGGGGGGGGGGGGGGGGGGGGCGGGGCCGCAGGGGGCGGGGCCGCGAGGCCACCGTCGCCGACTTACCGGGAACCGGGAACCGAAACTCCCACTTGTTTTTAAACACACAGAGGCCTTCTCCTCCTCTTCCTTTGTCAATAGGCATTTAAATTCGCCACCACGTTCGGCCAGTTCCTGAGCTCACTGTTCCCCTTTGTAACCTACTTCTTCCCTCTGGGTTCCCGCTTCTCCTTTTTCAGATACATCTGTCAGGTCTTCGCTGCGGCAGGTTTTCAAACCGGGGAAAGACCAAGTATATTTCCTTCTTGCTGAACCTTCACGCCGAGTTTGGGCTCACAGGGGTTTCCACGGGGATGTGTCCGTTGTCCGGATGCGCCACCGCTGGTCCCCCCTGGGTCCCATCCGCCCTCCTCTGCGGACGCTCTCCGTTCTGCCAGCTAATTTGGGACCAAAGCCTGTTCTTTACATTTTATTTAAAATCAGCAGCTTTCCCTCCCTGCAGCTCACTATTTTCCACGCTGACATGAGCCTCTCTCTGCAATGGCTCTACCTTTTTTTTTTTTTTTTTTTTAAATTCTGGTGTCGGTCTTGGTTGTCTGGAATAGATCTGGTTCTTTCTCAGAAAGGGTCACGAGAGCGATTTCTCATTCCTGCAGAAACACTTTCGCAGAGATGAGGACGACCTGGGGGTGGAAGAGAGCCTGGAAGCGCGGCTTCCCCGGGGAAGCTGCCCCCCAGGTGAGGGAAGAGCGGCCAGCAGTGTCCCCGCCACCCCGACAGGGCCTGGCGGACCCACCAGGCTTTGCCACAAAGTGTGTGGACGGCCGGGGGGTGGGTCGCCCCTCTTCTGACTCCAGCCACTGCCCTTGGGCGGCGTCCCTCCAGGAGGCTCCGAAGAGCCCATCGGATCCCACCCCAAGCTCCCATTAGCTCCAGGACCCCGGTGGGCCACGGACACACGGGCCAGCGGCCACGCCAGATTCGGACAATTCTTTAGAACTGTGTCCACTGCGGGAGCATTTTGTCACTGACACTTCAGAACGGCCAGCAGGTGGTGATCATGAAAGGCAAATCGGCTATTCTTGGACTTATTTTTTGTTAACTACCCATCACTTTCAGAGAAGGTGGCCTGGGACCTCCTCCCACTCCCTGCCCTGCCCCGCCGGCGTTTGAGGACCTGATGAAGGGAAGCTCACGGGGTATGAAGACAGTTGGGTCCTGGGTGCTTACGGCTTTTTTTTACGATTTTATTTTTAAGTAATCTCTACACCCAATGTGGGACTCGAACTCTCCATCCCCAGGTCAAGAGTCACGCGCTCCCCCAACTGAGCCAGTCAGGCGCCCCAAGCCTTTTTAAGAACATTTATTGTTTTACTGTTTTATTTTCCCCACTTCACACTGAGTCGGGAGAAACCCCCTCTCTTGGGGCCGAGCTCCGCCCAGCATCGCAGCTCGGACACCTGCTGCCTCCGGTACACACTGTACAGGAGCGGAAAGGGGGAACTCGCCTTCATGGCAGCACTGACGTCTGCACGTTAAATATTCCGTCTGCTGAGGTTTAACCTGTGAAACCTCTACCTCTGTTGAGATAATGGACAACCCCACGTCTGCTTTCTGTCCACAGCCATCAGCTCACATTTTCTAACGTTTTAGATCCGTGGAATCAGGCAGTGTGTGGGCTTGTGCCCGGCTCCTTTCACGCCGCACAGTCACAATCAGAGTCACCCGTGCGCTGCCCGTGTCAACAGCCTGCCCACGGGCGGAGCACCGCGCCGTGTGCCCGCTCACGGGCTAACGCACGGGTGGGTTGTCTCCCGCTTTGGGCTCCGGAAAACCAAACCACAGTCAACATTCGTGGGCAAGCCTGTCTCATGACTCGGGCAAATATCACGGCATGGAATGGCTTAGCGGACAGTGGGCGTACACTTACCTTCTAAAACGTTGCCAATTTTTTGGTGAAGTGGTTGTGACATTTATGTTCCCACCAGCAGTGTGTGAGGATCCTTATTCCGCGGTGCCCTTGTCTAGACCTGGGGTGGTCAGTCCTTGTCGCTGAGCCCTTCTCCAGGTGACACTAGCTCCTGGGGCTGAAGTTTCCATCTCCCTAACGTCTGTCAATGTGGAGCATTTCTTCCGGGGCTTTTTTGCCACTTTTATCTTCCGTGGTGAAGAATCTGCCCAGAAATTACTCTTTACAGGGTTGTTGGTTTCCTTACTATTAAATTTGGAAAGTTCTTTGCAGACTCTGAATACAAATTCCTCGGCAGATACATGATTTGCAAGTATTTTCTCTCAGCCCGTGACTTGTCTTCTCACTCTCTTGCCAGCATCTTTCAAAGATGGATTTTGACGAAGTCTAATTTATCAGTTTTTTCCTTTGTGATCATGAATTAGTGTTGTATCTAAGAAATCTTTGCCTAACTCAAGGTCATAAAGGCTGTTTTTTAAATATGTTTTCTTTTATTTATTATTTAGTTTTGAGAGAGAGAGAGAGACAGTGTAAGTGGGGGAGGGGCAGAGAGAGGGAGACACAGGATCCCAAACAGGCTCCAAGCTCTGCGCTGTCAGCACAGAGCCTGATGCGGGGCTTGAACTCACGAATCACGCGATCATGACCTGAGTGGAAGTCCGATGCTCAGCATACTGAGCCTCCCAGGCGCTGTGTTATTCTTCTAAAAGGGTTAACCTTTTAGGTCTTACATTTAAATCTATATATAGTCCATCTTTAGTGAACTTCATATATAGTTATATATATAGTGCAAGGTATGGATTAAAGGTTTTTTTGGCTTCCCTATGGACATTCAGTTGACCGACCCTATTTTTTGAAAAGACTTCCCTTTCCCACTGGGCTACCGAGCATGTGATTGACAGTCAGCCACCACACATGGGCGGTCTGTTTTTGGACTTTATTCTGTTTCATCCATTTGTCTATCTTGACACCAACACCACACCCTGCTGACCCCTCACGTGATTACTTTATAGTAAGTCCTGAAGTTAGGCTGTGCTGGCCTGCAGATTTGTTCTTCTTTATCATAGATGATTTGGCTCTTCTAGATCCTTTGCGTTTCCATGTGAATTTTCAAATCAGCGTGTCAGTTCTGGGGAAAAAAGACTTCCTACAAAACGGATTTTGGGGGTGCTTGGGTGGCTCAGTCAGTTAAGCCTCTGGCTTCGGCTCAGGTCCGATCTCACAGTTTGTGGGTTCAAGCCCCACGTTGGGCTCTGTGCTGACAGCTCAGAGCCTGGAGCCTGCTTCGGGTTCTGTGTCTCCCTCTCTCTCTGCCCCTCCCCCATTCATGCTTTGTTTCTCTCTGTCTCAATAACAAATAAAAATTTTTTTAAAAAAAGGATTTTGATCTCAATTTCATTGACTCTATGGATCAGTTTGGGGAGAATTGACGTCTTAGGAATTTCGAGTCTTCTGACCCATGAACCCAGTCTACTTCTCCATTTACTGGGACTTTTCCTTAATTTCCCTTAGCAATATTTTGTAGTTTTCAAGGCATAGATTTTGTACATCTTTTGTCAGATTTGTCCCTAAGTATTTCATGTTTTTATGTTATTGTAAATGGTCTTCTAAAAATTTCAATTTGAAATTGTTAGAAATATGGTTTGTTTTTGTATATTGATCTTGACTCTTGCAATTTGCTAAACTTACTTAATTCTAGTCCCTTTTCTGTATGTGCATCAGACTAGAGACAACCACATTGCCTTCTTTCCTTCCAAGCTGAAAAGGAAGTTTATTTTCCTGCCTTATTGCGTTGACTAGGATCTCCACCACGACGTTGAGGAGACGTGATCGGATCGGTGACCTGGCCTTGCTCCTGATCTTAGGGGAAACTGCCTTCTTACACTGGCGAACGTGAGAGGAACTAGAAGTTTCCCATTGATGGCCTTCATTTGAGAAAGTTCCCTTACATTTCTTGTTTCCTGAAAGTTCTTATTAGGATTAGATATTGGATTTTGTAAAATAGTTTTGCCATGACTATTGAGATGACCATATGTGATTGTCAAAATTTGTTAACAGAGTTAATTATAGTGATTGATTTTTTAAATTTTTTAATCTTTCCTTATTTTTGAGAGAGACAGACAGACAGAGCATGAGCTGGGGAGGGGCAGAGAGAGAGGAAGACACAGAATCTGAAGCAGGCTCCAGGCTCTGAGCTGTCAGCACAGAGCCTGACGCGGGGCTTGAACTCACAGACTCCAAGATCCTGAGCTGAAGTCAGACCCTTAACCAACTGAGCCACCCACATGTCCCAGTGATTGATTTTTTAACATAAAACCAATCTTGCATTTTTAGGACAAACTACACCTGGTAATTGTGTGTTATTCTTTTATATATCGTTGGATTCCATTTACTAAAATTTTAATTTTATTTAGAGTTTTTACTCTATGGCCATAGGGTATCTGTAGTTTTGTTTTTTTGTAATGTTTTTGTCAAGTTTTGATATCAGAGAATGAGTTCTGAACTATTCCCTCTTCCAGTTTTCTGGAAAAATCCACGTAGAACTGGTGGTATTTCTTTCTTATTTTTTTAAATTTTTAATGTTTATTTATTTTTGAGAGGGAAAGAGACAGACATGAGCAGGGGAGGGGCAGAGAGAGAGGGAGACACAGAATCCAAAGCAGGCCCCAGGCTCTGAGCTGTCAGCACAGAGCCTGACACAGGGCTCGAACCCACAAACTGTGAAATCATGACCTGAGCCGGAGTCGGACACTTAACCGACTGAGCTACCCAGGCGCCTCAGTATTTCTTTCTTAAACATCTGCTTTCATTGACTTTCCTCTATTGCTTTTCTGTTTCCTATGTCATTAGTTTCCACTCTGATCTTTATTATTTCCTTTTTTCTGACTACTTTGGGTTTTGTTACTCTTTCCTCCCCAGTTTAAGATACAACTGACATATAACTTAGCGTTAGTTTGGGTGTACGTTTACTCTCCTCTCTCTAGTTCCTTGAGGAAGAAGCTGCAGCGACTAATGTGAGGATTTTTTCTAACATAGGAGTTTCTCCGACATTACAGATTTCTACAGATTTCTCCCTAATACTGCTTTGGCAGCATCCAAATGTCTTTATATGTTGTTTTTTCATTTTCATTCAGTTCAAAGTAATTTCTAATTTTTATTTCTTCCTTGTCCCAAGGGCTATTTAGAAGTGTATTGTTTAGTTTTCAAATATTGGGAAAATGTTCAGAAATACTTTATTGATCTCTAATTCCATTTTGCTCAGAGAAGATGCTTTGTTTGGTCTGAATCCTTTTAAATTTATTGAGACTTTTATGTGCGAGGATATAGTCTATCTTGATAAGTGTTCCATTTGAGAGGCACCGTGTTGTCGTGACAACCGTGTTGTCATCGGGTGCGGTGCCCTGTAGGTGCAGTCGGGCCGGGCTGGCAGGCAGCATTATACCAGGTCCCTCTGTTCTTCCTGGTTTTTCTGTCTGTGTGACAGTCAAGCAACGAGGAAAGATGTGGCTGTAGGCTTGTCTCTGCCCCTGGTAGTTGTATCGGTTTTGTCTTACCTACTGCGAAACCCCAATGCGAAGTGCAGTGTCAATTTAGGATTGTCGCGTCCTACTGATGAATTGCTCCCTCTGTTACTGTGAAATGAATACCTTTATCGCTGATAAGATTCTTTGCCATGAAGTCCATGTTGTCCGGTAACAACTACTCCCACTTTCTTTGATTAGCACTAGCACGCTATGTCTTTTTGCATTTGTGTCTTTCTATTTAAAGTGTATTTCTTATAAGCAGTTTAGAGTTGGGTCTTGCATTCTATACAGTCTGAAAATCTTTGCCTAACTATGGTATCATTTAATCCTAATATGATTATTGAGATGGTTAGGTTTAAATTGGTCTGATTCCTATTTGTTCCATCTCTTCGTTAACTTTTTCTTTTTCTGCTTTCTTAGTTATTCCCGTGTGTGTGTGTGTGATTTCCTTTTATCTTCTTAGTTGACATAATAGTTCAAGCTGGTATTTTAGTGATTGCTTTGGTGTTTTTTGCTTTGTTTTGTTTTTTGGAATTTTTTTTTTTTTTGGCATTTAGAATATACATCTTTACCTCCTGAGCCCCTCCCCCCACCACAGCCGGGAAAAGCTCTGACGCATTTGTGGGACTCACCGACGTGTCCCCCGTGTGAGGGACAGCAGGCGCTTTCATTTCCCTGTGTCACGTCATGAAACCGTTGCTCCACGTATTTTGTCTGGTTTTCCAGGCCGTGTGAGGCAACAGGGCCCCCCCCGACTCCCTGAGGCTGCCTTGGCCACAGTGGGGTCCACGGAGCTGGATTTCCTTCCCATGAAAGAAATCTGCGTCCTGCGAAGTCTGTTCCCGAAGCCAGGCAGAACGGGCTGCAGGGCGACAGGTGCCCAGGGCCTCACCTCCAGCAGCATGTCCGTCGGGCCCCGCAGGCCACTGCTCTCCGGCACTGCTCTGCCTCCTCGCAGCCCACCCGCTGGCATTCCGTCTGGAGAAGGGCCCCGAGCAGACACAGCCTGTGGCCCCAGGCGCGGGGGGAGAGCGCTGCTCTGGGCCTCCGGGTGGGCGCCTCGCCCTCGAGCGCTGGGCCTTTGAGGAGCGGCCACTTCTGCCTCGGTCTCTCCTCAGGGGCGGCTGGTGCGCCGTCTCCCGCGGCTCCCCGCTGGGCTGGCGTGTTGGCACTGCCTCCTGGTCTGACAGGCTGTGGTGCCCGCACTTGCCCTTGACTTCTGTCCCCAGTGACGTCCCCCTCACACGCCCCCTGCGAGTTCTGAGCCCCCGAGGGGCCCACTGACCACACACGCCTTCCCCTTCCTGGACTCACGGACTCCGCGTCACCAGGCTTCACAGCCATCTCTCACGCCCGCAGATGAGCCACAGCCCCGCGTGCGGAGGGCGCCTGGGCCGCCGACTCTGGGGCTCAGGCCTCCCCAGGGCTCCACGGCCCTGGCGGAGCTAACGCCGCCGGCCGTCCCCCAAGTCCCTCGCTGCCAGTGAGGCCAAGCGAAGGCCACAACTGCTGCTCGGCCCCAGGGCCCGGAAGTGAGGCCCCGGCGGCCCTGCCTGCAGCAGGGTAGCCGCTGCCTTGTGGCCAGAGCCCGAGGCTGCATGACAGGGTCACGACCTGGGTGCCCTTAGCAGGCCGCTTCTGTTGTTCCTCTTTGAAGACGGGCGACGGGGTTTGCCAGCTTACAGGAAGGCAGGCTCCACTCACCCCTGCGGGCCAGGTGCGGCAGCCGCTTCCCACGCCCGGGTGTGGCCTGCGCCCAGGCCTAGCTCCTCTCCGATCCCCAGAGGGCAGTTGGCTCAGGGGAGGGTCCATTATTCACGGGGTGGGGGCAGCTCCCTGATGGGGCAAGAAGTGAGGACCCCTCCCCGGACACGCGCTCCGAGGGCTCTCTCCCAGGCCGGGTGCCCACAAAGCGTCACGCGGGTGCTGGGGAGCCCCGTGGCGCTCACCGCCTTCTCTCCTCCTCAGGGAGTATTTTTAACAGCTTCTGCCGGCAGTCCCCCACGTCCATGTCCAGGTCCGTCCTGGAGGCCCTGACCGTGTCCACCGCCATGAGGTGCGCCCCCCGGGATGGCTGCTCCCTGCTGCTGCGCGTGCAGGCCTCCCTGACGCTGCACGGTGAGCCCGGGCCTGTGCTGCCTGAGAGCGGGGGAGCACCCAGGAAGCGGGGTGGCGGGCTCGGGGCTCCCTTAACTCCACACCGATTCGAGGGGCGGGGGAAGGGGCCGGGGGGCGGGGCCTGCCAGCTGCACATCACAGAGAGGAGCCCTACCTGGTCCCTCCCTTCACCCAGAGAGCCTGCGGGGCCTGGAGGCCTGCTCCATGAGGCTGGACACCCAGGAGACCCAGTGTCAGAGCGTTCGGATCTCCAGGGTCTCCCGCCAACGACACGCAGGGCAGCAGGTAAGGCCGGCGCCTGACCCAGACCTGCCGATCCAGCCAGCCCCAAGCCTCTGCCGGGCGGGCGCCGCTGTCCCCCGCTGTCCCTGGCTGCCCTCCTTTCCTTGACACCTGACCCACCCAATGCCCAAGGAACGGGCACCCCTTCTGCTGAGCTCCAGCTGCGCAAGGCGGAGCTAGCCGGCTGGGGACGGGTAGTCAGAGGCCCCAGGCCCGCCTGGCTCACACCTGTGCCTGCCCAGCTCCAGGTGCACTTTGATTGCTTCGAAGTTAGCGTGGCTCAGAGCCTCTACGTCACCCTGAGGACAGTCCCCTACTTCTGTGGGGTCCAGCTGGACCAACAATACCATGTGGAAGGTGGGAGCCCATGGGGCTGGGCTGAGTACGGCTGCCTCTGGCATCTGGGGACTGACTAGGGGTGGGACACATGGGGCAGGGGGCAGGTTCCATGCTGGACGGCTCCCAGCAAGCACCTTTGGCTTAATTTGGAGTCCCGGCCTCCCTGGAGATGCGGGACTTCTGTGGAGCACGCGGGCAGAGGCCCAACTCGGGGTGCGGCTCCTGGAACAGAGAGTCTGGGCCCACTCTTGCCTATGCGTTTGCAGACTGCAGAGACAACGACGTTGGGAGGAACTTGCCCTTCTGCTTTGGTGAGGCCCCCTCCCCAGGTGGGACCACAGCCCCGCAGCCCCTGGGAAGCCCCTTAGGTGGCTACAGGGCACCAACCGGCCCCCCCACTGAGATCTTCTGCCCCCTCCACACACTTGGGAAATCATGATGGGTCCCCAGGTGGGCGATTCCCAAATGCCTGGGTCCGGCAGGGGTCGCCACCTCGAGGCGCTCAGGACAGGTGGGGACCTGTGTAAGGTGACCTCTAGGCCCAGCGTGGCCTCCACCTGCCGCCGTTTTGTAGACGGGAAGTTCTCCTACTCGGTGGACCGCGGCCGCAAGGTCATTCTGGTACAAGTGCCAGAGGCCCCTGGGGACTCCGACTACTACGTGCGGCTCTGCCTCAAGTGGTTCGCCTGCGAGGACGTGGGGGCCCCAGTGCGGGTGAGCCCGGCACCCCCCTCACTGCGGACGCCGCCTCCGGGCCCAGACCACTGCCCCCCCCCCCCGCCCAAGTTCCGCCCCGGACCACGCCCCTCAAGCCCCAGGCCTCACCCACTCCAGGAAGGCCCCGCCCACCCACCGGGCCCCCAGCCCCTGAGGCCTCTGCTCCCCCGCAGGTGAGCGGGGTCTCCGGCGCCATCTCTCTGCCCTACAGCCAAGAGCTGCCTTGCCTGTGCCTTGAGGTCAGTGAGTGAGGCCTTCACCGCTGGGAGGAGACAGGGGGACGGGCAGGACCTGCGCTGACCCCGGCCCCCCCGCCCCGCAGGGCTGGGCTGCGACCCCCGACGCAGTGCGGATGCAGGCCTGCCCGTTCGAAAATGGCAAGTGCCCCTGGCGTGGAGTAGGGGCCGGAGAGCGGACGCGGGCGGGAGGCGGCGGGTCCGAGGTGCTTGGCAGGGTGGGGGCCCGCCCGGCCCGGGTTCTTGCTCTTGCTTCGGACAACACGTAGCCAAAGGTGTGTCCCAAGCAAGCCCCTTCAGTGGCAGAATCTGCAGATGTGTGTGCGCCCGCGTGCGCGCACCGGTATACGCGTGTGCACGTGCCCGGCCCGTGTTGTTGCGAGCGGTCTGATGCGGGGAGGAGGGTTATCCTGCGCTGGGCTCCGCTCCCTGACACTGCACGGGCACGTGCGCCCGCGCGCACACACACACCCACACACCCCTGGGCCAGGGCCCGGAGACCTGCCGCGAAATTGCACCTGAGTCTCGACGTGGCCCAACAGTCCCGTGAGCAGGTGCCGGGCTCGGCTGACTGGAGCCCCGGGGGAGGGTCCCTGCAGACACGGAGGCGCTGTGGGACGCCATCCGCTACCACCCCGGGAACCAGGCGCTGAGCTGGGAGCCCGCCTGCCCCGTGAGCGCCCACGTGAGCCTGTGCTGGCGCCCGGAGCCAGGGGCCCGATGCCACGAGCTGGAGCACTCGGGCCGGCCCGCCCGAGGCAGGGTGAGTGCCCGCCGCGCGGGGCTAGGGGTGGGCACGGACGGCCAGGGCCTGACCTGAGCCCGGCCTCCTCAGGTGCAGTACCCGCTGGTGGACACCCAGCCCCAGCTCTGCCTGAAGGTGAGGGGCCGGGCGCACTTTGCAGAGGCAGCAGGGAGGCCGGAGGGGGCGTCCAGCCACACTCACTCCCAGACCTTGCCCTGCCCTGGGGCCCAGCCTCCCGGTGACCCCTCCGCCCCACCCCCGGTCTGACAGTGGGTGCCGCTGAAGGGTTCTGCGGGGAAGAGGGAGGCCCAGCCCAGAGCCCCCAGCCACCCCCCCCCCATGCCACAGCCTCACCCCTTGTGGCCTCCCTGCAGTTCTCCACCAGCCTGGGCTTCTGGGTGAGGTGCCCTTTCGAACAGCGACCCTTCCCAGGTGAGCTCTGGGCGGGGCCCGGGCTGGGAAGCTGGTGGGCGGGGCCCCGGGGCAGGGAAGCTGGCCTGGCCCCTTGCTGTGCGGATGCCGCAAATAAAGCCCTTTTCTCGGCCAGGCAGGATGACAGGGTGCTGGGTCAGGGAGAGGGGGCGTGGAAGTGGGGGGGGGGGTGGCGGCTGGGCCTCAACCTTCCACCCCACAGCCTGGAAGATGACCGTCCAGCCAGCGGCGTCCCAGGGCCACCTCCGGGTCACCTTCTTTTCGCCCAGCGCTGCCAGCTTCACGGTGCACCTGTGTCACCAAAGGAAGACAGGGCCCCCTGCCTGCGGCCCAGCGTTCCAGGCCACGCCCCTCCCTCCAGCCTCAGTGAGCCGGTGGGGCGGGCACCTTCCTGGGGAGGGGGACTGACCCCATCACTGTCCTGAGTCAGCCCCTGGAGGCCACCCGGTGTGGACGGGTGCAGGGCCGCTCTGCTGTGTGGGCTCTGACACGTATGGTGTGTGCCACAGGGACACAGTATGGCCGGCCTTGTCCCCCCCCACTTCCTATGACCCCCCCCCCTCCCAACCCAGGGCGACTTCATGGCTGACCCCGCAGTTGCCTTCGTGGACATTCCCAGGGATGAGGCCTGTGACGCCGGCACCTGCATCCAGGTGGGCGGTGCTCCCCCGCCCCAGCTACTCCCCAGGCTGTCACTCTGGGGGACGCAGTCAGGGTGCAGGGAGGAGGCCGCAGGCTGACCACAGCCCCCTTGCAGGGCTGGAGGACTGACGTGCACTTCTCCGCCCCCCAGCAGCTATGTGACCTTCAGTGCAGTGAGTGCCGGAACGAGGCCTCGGGCCACTGGGGCGCGGGGGAGTGGACGCTCATGGGCAGCAGGAGGCCAGGGCCGGACGCCAGCCTCAGCTCGGAGCCGGGCCCTGTCTCCCACTGTCAGGGTGGGGGGTATGCGCCGCTCGGGAGACCGGGCACCGGTGGGGGACAGAGGGGCCACCTGCCTTGGAGTCAGGCCAGGCTCCTGTGCCAGGATGAAGACAGGCCGGACAGCAGTCGGGGCCTGGCCCACCCCTGCCGTCCATCCTTGGGCACCCGCAGGGCCGCTTCCTCCTCCCTGCGTGTCCATCAGCCCTGGCCAGGGCTCTGGTGCGAACTGTCCGGGAACCTGGGACGTCCGTCAGCCCGCCGTCACCCACGCAGGCTGCTTGGGCCCAGATTCCTGGGATCTCGGGCTTACCAGGAGGCAGAGCAAACCGCCTGGGTCCTGGGTGTGACCCAGGAGGGTGGCCTCGGCCTGCGGGGCCTGACACGGCACCGGGAGGTGGGCGGGAGCGGCCCGCCAGCTGCACGAGCCACGGCCCTCCTGGCTGCTCAGTGGAGAGCAAACGGCAGAGGCCCTGGAGGCAGAGCGAGGTGGGGAGGGGCGGGCTGGCACCCAGGCCTCCGGGCGGCTCGCACCCTTCCCAAAGCTGGTAGTCTGGGCAGGGCCTTTTGCACCTGTATCCCCCAACTCCCCCCAGCCCCCAGGGCAGCTTTTCCGCCAAGTCTGGGTCCCCATTGCTCAGCAAAGACCCCCTCCAGCAGATGTGGCGGGGGGTGGCGGTCACCCTGAGGGCCTGTGTCTGGAGCAGGGCTCCACCTCCTGTCAGCCAGGTGACCGGGGAGCTGGCCCCAGCCGCTGCCGGCACCTCCTTGCCACACTGGGCGAGTCCTAGGGGCCCAGGGACCGGCCCGTGAGCAGAGAGCGTAGGCTGCTTTGGGGTCTAGGTGGACTGCGCCTGAAGATAGGACGTGTGCCTGCTGCCAGCCCCGGGCTCTGCAGGACGGGCAGCCCGGAAGGGCCTGGAAGGGCCTCCCTAGTGAGCCTGGAGCGTTTGGAGCCCGCAGCCCCCTCCCCTTCCTCACAGCTGGGGGTGAGCTGGAGGAGGCGTGCCTCCCACAAGGTGGTATCGTGTAGACTGAACCAGCACCCCATTCCTCTCTTTCCAGCTGCCACCCAGGGGACAGCAGATTGAGACCAGGAGCCTCATGGAGCACAAGCAAGCGCCCTGGGGTGCTGAGGAGGCCAGCTCACACCTGGGCCCCTGAGCCTCTGGCCGCAGAAGCCAGGCCTCAGAACTCGGAGGGGGCTCCGCTGGACACGGGCCGGGGGGCCAGCCGCCTTCCGTCTCCCCCGCCGCCTACGCTCCCTGGGGGCTCTCAAGCTGGACTGAGGGCTTTGGGTCAGATGAAGGACCTTCAGACCCTTTCTGAACCCCCTTTCTGAAGGCCTCCGGAATGGCTGGGAGGGCTGCTACTCTCCTGGCTGGCCTGGCCTCTGACCTGTCCTGTCTCAGCTTGGTGCGTGCTCCCTCTGGACCACCTATGGTCAAGGCCACCACCCTTGGCCCCTGCCTGGTGGCCACCAGAGCTTTCCCAGGGCCCGGAGAGCAGCGTGTGACCCCTTGCTGTGGCTGACGAGGCTGTTGGCTCAGGACCACCCCCAGCTCCTGCGCAGAGCGCTCCCACACCGGCTGTCCACGCCCTGGAGGCCCCCACCGCCCCGGCTGGGCCTCCACCCTGCCCCCTGCACCCGCCTGCCCAGAGCTCAGGTCACCTCCCGCAGCCCAGCGAGTCTGGCGAAGGATGGTCACTTCCTGTGGCCTCAGGAGCCACCCGCCAGGATGTGCCATTCGCAGAAGTATCATTCTCATCGAGGGCCACTGTGTGCCATCTGTGCTCAAGGGACCCCTGGCCCTGCAGCGTGATCTCCACACCCTGGGCCAGGGTCGCCTAGCAGCCAGCCCAGGAGATGTGTCCCCAAAGGACCACCAGGCCGCCCCTCCTACACCTGGAGTCCGGCTCCATGTCCACCTGACCACAGTGACCCCGAGACAGACGCCTGGCCGGGTGCCCCATCGAGCTGCCATGTTCAAATGCACACCCCCTCCCAAGCCGGGCCCTGCTGCACCCCCTTCCCGCCTTGTGGGCCGCTGCCCGCAGCAGACTAGGGGCTGGCAGACCCAGTAAACGCTTGTCCACGCAGCTCGCCTCTTCCCTTGAGGACAGACATGGGGTCCGCAGGGCGAGGTAACCCCTGGGGCGAGCGGGGTGGCAAGGATTCTGGCCCCAGGGGCACCTGTTCCAATGGGGCGAGGGCGGAACCGCCCCCGCAGACAGAGCCGCTGCCCTCCCCACACCCCACCACGTACGAGCCCCCAGGCTGTCCCCCGAGGACCCCCACAGGCTGGAGATGCCAACACCAATGGGGGGGAGGGGGCACATGTGGGAGGGAGAGTGGGAGGTGAGAGGCGACCGCTGCACTGCGGGAGCTCAGCCCAGAGACCCGCCCCCAGGACTGCAGGGGCAGAGCAGGGGGCGCCCTTTCCTGAACCCCCACCTCCAGTGTCCAGGGCCATCCAGTAAAGGGGCTGCGAGAGTCCGGGGCAAACCAGGAGCTGAAAGGGGGAGGGGGCGCTGGAGGATGGAGGGGCAGAGAGGCCTCCCCCTCGGGTCCCAGGCCGCCCACTCCTATCCCAGGTCGGGGTTTCGGGGGCTCCGCGCTCACCACGTTTTCGCCGTGCCCGGCTCTTGAGGGCATGGGATCCTTTGGAGGCCCTTGTCTGCCCGCGGTGCCCCCTCCCCGTCAAGGCGCAGGGCAGGGAGGGGGACCGGAGGTCTGGCCGCGGAAGTAACATGGACAAAGATCCCCGCCTTGCAGCGGGGGACCAAGCCGGGGTCTCCCCCTGGACTGGGGCTGACTGGGTCAGGAGACTCAGCCCAGAGGCCTAGGCAAACAGGGACCGTTGGTCACCCTACCAGGAACGGAGTTTTGCGTGGGCGAGACAGACCACTAAATACATAAATTGTACGGGGTGCGCTGTGCAGGACTGAGGCTGGGGTGAAGGGGGCGGGGAAAGCAGACAGGAAGTGTGGGGGAGGGCGCGCCATGTTCAAGAGGATGGTCCTGGTGCAGAGGTGAAGGGTCAGGAGCCACCTGCTTCTAACAGGATCTGATGATAGGTGAGAGGTGGGACCTGGCAGGCAGGTGGGGCCATGGGGTGTCCGCCCTGGGCACCATGGGTATGAGCAAAAATGGCCAACGTTTCGGCCTCAGTGACTAGAGGACAGAGCTCCACGGGCTGCACCGGGGACACGGCAGGTATAGTTAGTGTCTGGACATGGTGAGTGGGAGCTGCCTATTAGACATTCATTCCTTTACCAGCACGGCTGTGTGACTGCTGTGTGCCCACGCCCTCAGCGAACAACAGAGACACACGTCCCTGCCTGAGCAGAGGAGCAAGGCCAGAACCTGACACAATGAGTACGTTATGTAGGGCGTGAAAAGGGCACTCGGAAAGAAAAGGCACAGCCGGAGAAGGGAAGGGGCTGGTCCTGGGAGCAGTAGCCGTGGGTGTCGTGCAAGAGAAGAAGAGACGGGGGAGTCGGAGGACACCCCTGGGACCAGCAATTGAAAACCGCCTCCTGCCAGCCCGTGAGCCCTCTCTGTGGAGGCTGGGAAGAAGCAAACACTTGCTGTTGAGTAAGCGTTACAAGATTGCAAAGCGGAAACCTCACCCTTTCACAGGAGCCAGGCAGGTGCGCCCCATCCCATACCTGCTCTCGAGAACTGATGACGTGTCCAAAGGGCACCTGACATACAGGCTATTTCGTGGGATCATAAGACAGGCACCCCAGCTCTCTTTGGAATATCTTTTTTTTTTTTTAATGCTTAATTTTGACAGAGAGAGCACAAGCAGGGGAGAGGCAGAGAGAGGGAGACGGAGGATCCAAAGTGGGCTCTGCTCTTGAGAGTGGATACAGGGCTCAAACTAACAAACTGTGAGATCTAAGCTGATCTGAAGTCAGATGCCTAACCGACTGAGCCACCCAAGCACCTCTGCATGGAATATCTTATTCCATCCTCTGACTTTCCACCTCTTTGTGTCTTTTTGTCTTGAGTGAGTCTCTTGTCACAGCACGTAGCAAATGGATGGTGTTGTTTTCTGCACTCTGCCAATCCCTGCCTTTTAATTGGAGAGTTTAATCCATTTACATTTAAGGAGATTCCTGAAAAGGAAGGATTTACTTCTACCAGTTAGTCATTGGTTTTCTGTGTGTCTTATATGGTTTTTCTTCTTATTTCCTCCACTACTGCCTTTTTTTGGTATTTAGTTGATTTCTGTATGGTACCATTTTGTATCCTTCTTCTTTCCTTTTATGTATATTCTTTTCAGTATTTTCTCAGGTTTCCTTGAGAGTTACAACTGAAATCTTAAAATCATAACACCATCGTTTGAAGACTATCAATTATCAATTGAGTCTCAACAGTTCAATAGTATACAACATTCCGCTCCCATACATCTCCCCCCCCCCCGCCCCGCCCCGTCTGTTGTCACAGATAAGTCCTGTGTGTCACTGACGGCTTTATAATGATGGCTTCATGCATTTGCCTTTTAAATCATATAGTAAAAAACAGAGTTACAAACCAAAGCTGCAATAAGGCCAGCTTGTATATTCTTCTATGTAGTCACTTGCTCCATATTTCTTCATGCAGCTTTGAGTTACTGTCTAGTGTCTTGTCATCTCACCCAGAAGAACACCCTTTAGCGTTTCTTGTACGGCAGGTCTACTTGCGATGAACTCCCTCAGGTCTTATTTATCGGGAACTATCTCACTTTCACCTTTGTTTCTGGAAGATGGTTTTTCTGGATACAGAGTTCTTGGTTGACAAGGTTTTGGTTTTCATCTTTCTTGACTGTAAGTATGTCATCCTGCTGCCTTCTGGTCCCCAAGTCTTCTGGGGAGAGACCTGCTTAAAGCCTTATTGCGGATCTCATATATATGACAAGTCAGTCTCCCTCTCTCTGCTTTAAAGATTCTCTCTGACCTTGGCCCTTGATAGTTTGCTTAGAATGTGTCCTAGTGAGGGCCTCTTTGACTTTATCCTGCTTGGAATTTGCGGAGCCTCCTGGTTACACAGATTCACATCGTTCGTCCCGTTTGGGGAGTTGGGGGTAACTACTCCTTCAAATAGTCGTGTGCCCCTTTCTCTCTTTTCTCCTTCTGTGATGCCCGTGATGTGCATGTTAGGAGTCCTGATGATGTCCCTAGGTCCCCCTCATCCTTCCATGTTTCTTCATTCTTTTTATTTCTGCTCCTCAAACTGGGTGATTTCAGTGGCTTCATCTTCCAGTTTGCTGACCCCTCCTTCAGCATGCTCAGATGTGTTGTGGAATCTCCCTGGTGAATTTCAGCCATTGTACTTTCCAGCTCCAGATTTTCTATTTGGCTCCTTTTCAGTTCCTGTCTCTTTACTGGCATTCCCTCTTTGTGCATAGCTGTTCTCCTGATTTCCTTTTACCTGTTACACAAGTTAAAGATGTTGATTTAACATCTCCATCTATTAATTCCAGTGTGTGTTGACTTCTTCAGACCGGGTTTCTGTATAATTCTTTTTCCCCGAAGAATGGACCATATTTCCTATTTCTTGGAATACTTTGTACTTTTTTGTTGAAGACTGAACATTCTGAGTGTAATGCAACTCTGAAGATCACATTCCGCTGGGGTGCCTGGTGGGCTCAGTCAGTGGAGCACATATGTCTTGATCTCAGGGTTGTGAGTTCAAGTCCCAAATTTGGTACAGAGATTACTTAAAAAGTCTTAAAAACACACACACACACACACACACTCTCCCACTTCTTATGAATTGTTGAGTTTTGCTTATTGAAGGCTAATCTTCCATTTGTTTAGTGACTTTTCCAAACTATTTCTGCAAAGTCTTTATTTCTTGTTACATGCGGTCACTGAATTTCTGGTTCTACTTTTTCTGTGATCATTCAGTGACATGATAGAAATTTCCTTAAATGCAAATATGTATATCCTCCAGTAGAGGCCACAAGTAGGAACAAAACTAAAAGCAAAACTCAGCAAACTGCACTCAAAACTAGTAGGAGGAAGGAAATAATAAAGATTAGTGTGGAAATAAGTGGCACGGAGAATACAAAAATAGAGAAAACCGATGAAATCAAAAGTTAGTTCATTAAAAATATCAACAAAATCAACACACCTTTATTTAGTTAGATTGACTAAGAAAAAAGAGAGAAGACTCAAATTACTAAAATCACAAATCAAGTGAGGATATTCTATGAATTTTACAGAAATAAAAAAGATTATAGGAGCATGCTATAAGCAATTGTATAGCAACAAACAGTGTAACCTAAATGCAATGGACAAATTTCTAGAAGCACACAAGCTATCAGCACCGAGTCAAGAAGAAATAGAAAATCTGAACAGACAAAAAACAAGAATCAGTTATGGAAAACCTCCCAACAAAGCAAAGCCCAAGCAGGGGGCTTCGCTGGTGAATTCCATCAAACACTTTAAGAAGAATTAACTTCCCAAGCTCTTTCAAAAAATAGAAGGGGGAACATTCCTAAGTCATTACCAATTCCAATGCCAGAAAGACACTGTAAGAAGACCACAGCTCAGGGGCTCCCGGGGGCTCAGCAGGTTCAGCAGCGACTCTTATTTTGCCTCAGCTTATGATCGCAGGGTCAGGAGATCATGCCCCATGTAGGGTCCACACCGAAGGTGGAGCCTGGTTGGAATTCTCTCTCTCTCTCTCTCTCTGCCCCTCCTCCTTGCACTCTCTCTCAAGATAAGTAAACTTTAAGAAAAAAAAGAAAAGGAAACTACAGTTCAATACCCTTATGAGCATAAGTGTCTAAATCCTCAACAAAACACCAGCAAACTGAATTCAGAAGCATCTTGAAAGGATTACATAGCATGACCAACTGGGGCTTACTTCTGGAACACAAGGGTGAGTCAACGCCCGAAATCAATCAAAGTGATGCACCACATTTATAGAATGAAGGAGAGAACACACACAGGATCATCTCAATTGGTGCAGAAAAAGCATTTGAGGAAATCCAACACTCTCGCATGATAAAAACACTCAATAAACTAGAAATAGGCATTTCCTTGGCATGATAAAGGTCACATATGACAAGCTAACATCACACTCGATGGGGACGGACTGAAGACTTCACTCAGGAGCAAGACAAAGAGGCTCACTGTCACCACTCAACACAGCGCCGGAAGTAAGAACAAGTAAGCAAGAAATAGATATGACAGCCATTGAAATTGGAGAAGAATTAAATGATCTCTATTTGCAGATGACATGATCTGATATGTAGAAAGCCCTAAAGATTCCCCTGGAAACATTCTTAAGACTAACAAATGACTTCAGCAAAGTCACAGGACCCAAAAGCAACACATGAAAGTCAGTTGCATCCTGGGGCGTCTGGGGGGCTCAGTCGTTTGAGCATCCAACTTCGGCTCAGGTCATGATCTCATGGTTCCTGAGTTCAAGCCCCACGATGGGCTCTCTGCTGTGTGCACTGAGCCTGCTTCAGATCCACTGTCCCCCTCTTTCTCTCTGCCCCTCCCCCACTCACGCAAGAACACGCACACGCGCACGCTCTCTCTCTCTCTCAAAATAAACGCTTTAAAAAAGTCTGTTGGATCTATATGCACTGCAAAAGGAAATTAGGGAAGGATGGGAAATTCCATCTACCATAGCATCAGAAAAGAATACTTAGAAATAACTTTAACGGAGGAGGCGGAAGACTCCCACAATGGAAACACCGCTGGAAGCGCCCCAGCCTCGGTGGAAAGGCACCAGTGTCCGTGGGTCCGCAGGTCTCCAGCGCGGCCCTGTGTGATCTACAGATTCGAAGGGTCTTCGATGAGGCTTTTGAAGACATAGAAAAATCTATCTTAAAATTCATTCAGAGGGGCACCTGGCTGGTGCAGTTGGTAGAGCATGTGACTCTTGGTCTCAGGGTTGTGAGTTCAAACCCCACACTGGGTGTAGAGATTACTTAAATAAAATAAATCTTTAAAAAATAATAATAATAATAAATGAAATCCATATGGAATTACAAAAAACCTGAATAAACAAAATAGATGCCGAAAAAGAACCAAGTTGGTCTCACGCTTTCTGATTTCCAAACTTACCACGAAGCTGCGGTCCTCAGGAGTGTGGTGCCAACACACAGACCCACGGGATTGAATTGAGTGTCAAGAAATAAGGTCTTGTCACAGTCCATTAACTTTCTGCAGTGGGTGCGTCTGCTGCTCCATAACATTCACGACGTGGCATTTGCACCTTCTGAGTTTATTTTCATTTCTAATGTAGAATAAAATCATCATTAAAAAAAGAAACAAACTCTCGTAAATGTGGTCAATTGATTTTCGACAGGGAGAGACCATTTCAATGGAGAAAGGACGGTCTTCTCAACAAACGGCGCCGGGACCGCTGGGTCTCCACGTACAAAACAGTGGCGCTCCCTCCCTGTGTGCCCGTCAGCAGACGAGCAAAGTGCTGTGTGTCCGCACAGCGGAGCGCCAGTCAGCACTGAGGGCCGTGAGGTCCTCACACCTGCTCCAGGGACGGCCTTGAAAACACGGTGTTCGGTGAAATAAACCAGACACACAAGGCCACAGACTGTGACTCCACTTGGATGAGCTGTACAGATAGGCACGTGAAGACCAGAGGGCATCTGGCCTGAGGGAAGAGGGCTCGGCGAGGCAGTTTCATGGGTACAGAGTTTTTGTTTGGGATGATTAAAAAGTTCTGGAAATAGGGGCGCCTGGGGGGCTCAGTCGGTTAAGCCTCCGACTTCGGCTCGGGTCAGATCTCACGTTCGTGGATTCGAGTCCCACATCACGCTCTGTGCTGACAGCTCAGAGCCTGGAGCCTGCTTCCGGTTCTGTGTCTCCCTCTCTCTCTGCCCCTTCCCCTCTCATGCTCAGTCTCTCTCTGTATCAAAAATAAATAAAACATTAAAAAAATTTTTTTTAAAGTTCTGGAAATAAGGCCGCCTGGTTGGCTCCGTCAGGTAAGTGTCCAACTGGGTTTCAGCTCAGGTCATGATCCCTGGGTCGTGGGATGGAGCATCGGCACTGAGCGTGCACCCTGCTGTGATTCTCTCTCTCTCTCTCTCTCTCTCTCTCTCTCTCTCTCTCTCTCTCTCCCCCCCCCGCCCCTCCCCCACTCATGCGCCCCGTCTCAATAAAACATAGTGGTAATCGGTGCACAACAAGGTGAATGTACCTGATGCCACTGAGTTGTACACTTAAAAATTGTTAAAATGGGGGGCGCCTGGGTGGCTCTGTCGATTAAGTGTCCGACTTCAGCTCAGGTCATGATCTTGCAGTTTGTGAGTTCAAGCCCCGCATTGTGCTCTGTGCTGACAGCTCTGTGGCTCCCTGTCTCTCTGCCCCTCTGCCTCTTGTAGACTTTGTCTTTCTCAAAAATAAACATTAAAAAATTGTTAAAATGGAAAACTTTACCTTGTGTATATTTTACCACACTAAAACTTTTTCCCCCAAAGACTTAGCTTAAAAAAATTTTAATATAGTTTATTGTCAAGTTGGTTTCCATATAACACCCAGTGCTCATCCCCACAAGTACCCTCCTGAATGCCCATCACCCCCCTTCCCCCCCCCCCCTCAGCCCCCAGTTTGTTCTCAGTATTTAAGAGTCTCTCGGGATTTGCCTCCCTCCCTCTCCTTAACTATTTTTCCCCTTCCCCTCCCCCATGGTCCTCTGTTAAGTTTCTCCTGTTCCACATATGAATGAAAACATGGTATCTGTCCTTCTCCACCTGACTTATTTCACTTAGCATGACACCCTCGAGGTCCATCCACTTTGCTACAAATGGCCAGATTTCATTCTTCCTCATTGCCATGTAGGACTCCATCGTGTATATGAACCACATCTTCTTGATCCACTGGTCAGTTGATGGACATTTAGGCTCTTTCCATGATTTGGCTGTTGTTGACAGTGCCACTGTGAACATTGGGGTACATGTGCCCCTATGCATCAGCACTTCTGTATCCCTTAGGTAGATCCCCAGCAGTGCTATTGCTGGGTCATAAGGGAGTTCTATGGATAGTTTTTTGAGGAACCTCCACACTGTTTTCCAGAGCGGCTGCACCAGTTTACATTCCCACCAACAGTGGAGGAGGGGGCCCGTCTCTCCACCTCCTCGCCGGCATCTATAAGACTTGATTTTTTAAAGTGCTCTCTAAACCCCGCGTGGGCCTCCAACTCACAACCCAGAGATCTAGAGGCGCAGCCCCCCGGCCGCACAGCTCCTTGCAAACTTACCTGATGACTGGGTGGTCACTGCGGTGGCTATTTCCTTTCACGCCAAGGAAAATTTTCAAGTGGCCCTGTTTCTGAGGCAGCTAGTTATAACCTAGAGCCAGGTGTCTAAGTTAAAGTCCCAAGGGGGAGACGTGTCTTCCCTGTTGTTTCCATTTCAGATCAAGAAAACGTTCCTGGAGCAAAACTGGCCTGAGGCTTGTTTATGGCTTTTCAAAAAGTTTGCATCCTTCTCAAAGGCACGGAAAGAACTGACTAGTTCTCTAAAGGATATGCTCTAAGAGAAGGGAGAGTAAGCGTCTTTTTCCATTTTGACTGCTAGAAAAATTCAAGTTTCATTTGCATTTCTGCTTACAACACGTAGAAGAAAAGTATTAGGGGAAAGGTCAGTGCAAAGTCCCGGGGGTGGGCGCGGAAAGAGTCACAGGAACCGAAGGGGAGCGAGGAGGGCCGGGAGGAGGACGGGCAGGTGGGCTTCCCACTGAGCAGTGGGCTTTCCTCCCCCGTGAAGAGTGGGGAGGGCCCAGGACCCAGTGCGCAGGGGTGTGGAGCACGGAGAAGCATGGAAAGCAGAGCAGATCGGAGTCGCTGCAATTCCCGGAGAGGCCAGGTGGCCGCCGTGGAGGTGGTGCGGCACCAGCAGTTTCGGGACGGGGACGAGGAAGGGGCTAGGCGTGTGCTCCAAGCTCGGGGACAGGGCAGGGACGCGCAAGGGGAGGGAGGTGTCCTCAGTTCCCAGGTAGAGAGTTGACGTGCTCTCGGGTCTCGGGGAGAGGAGGAACGAGGAGGGGGCGGGACTTGGGGCCTGGGGGTGGGGAGGGGGCGGGGCGTGCGCTCGGGT
>NC_043709.1:756059-770299 GCF_006229205.1 Suricata suricatta
GGCAGCCGGCGCGGGCGGGGTGGGGCGGGAGCAGCTGCGGGGGCGGGCCCGGCGACCTCGGACGCCCCCCGGGGCGGCTCGGTGGGGGGAGCTGTCCCGGGGGAGGAGGCTGGGGCTCGACTTACGGCCCTGGAGGGAGAGAGTGCGGGGCCGCATCTGTCGTGGGGCGGGGGCGACCCTGTGAGTCTCCCGAGTCCTGTAGGGGCGGGTCTAGGGGGCCAGGGAGGGGGCTCCAGGTCCCCCCTTCCCCCACCCCCGTTCTGGCCTCTATCGGGGGGAAATGTCTTTGAGGACACCTCGCTTTTTGCGGGCCCTGGAGCCCCCCGCAAATGGCTTTCTCGCGGACCACCCAGCGCAGCCCCGGCACCGACCTGGGAGGGACCCTCCAGGGTGCGGGCCCAGGTGCTGCTGCGGGGCGCATGCGCACGGCTGTGCCCTGGTGGAGGGGGTCCCCGAAGAGGTGCCCGCCCCGCCGGTCTCCCTCTGTAGGAGAACCCGCTCCAAAGAGAAAGCCCGGCGCACGCAAAAAACGGCCTGAAATGTATCTTGTAAAAATCTTTTGTTCACCTCATTTTTATTTATCACACAGTAAAACTGCTACTTGTCTTTCGTGGGCGCGTTTGGAGAGTCCTCCCTCCGCCAGGTTCGCAGCAGTTCACCCCAAGGACCGCCTCCTGCTGTGGTTGGGGGACCTCCTCACTCCCCTTCACCCCTCCTTCACCCCTCTTTAACCCTCGATCACCCCCTCACCCCTTCACCCCTACTGCACCCCTCCACCCCCCACCCTCTTCCCCCCCACCCCGGACTCTGGTCTCCACCGCGGAGGTTTGGTCTGACCTGGACCGTGGCTCCGCTCTCCGCAGCATCAGGCCTCGGAGATTCAAAGGGCGCTTGTGTGTGAATCCTCAGCTTGTGTTTCTCTGTGCCTCAGGTGCCCCGCGGTGTAGACGGGTGGCCACAGTCTGCTGATCCATTCACGCTTGTTGCACCAAAGCTTTCTACCACGTTCGTGCCGGGTTTTGTGTGCATTTCTGTGTCTTGGGTAAACGCTGGGCCGAGTGGCCGCGTTCCGTGTTGAGTGTAGAGATGACTCGGTAGGAGAGAGAAACCATCGTCCATTGTCCAGGGCGGTCGGGGGCCTCTTCCCCTGAGCTGTGGGGGCCCCGGCGGCTAATGATGCGGAGCGTCTGCTCGGGACCCCGCCACCCCTGCGGCCTCCCTGCTGAAGACCTCTGCGGACCCGTAAATCCGTGCTCTTAGTGTGGAGACTGGAGGTCTGGGCCCGCGTACAAGACCTCGGGGCCACTGCGTCCACGTCCCTGTCATTCTCTGACAGTGTCCTTGGCCGAGCAAAAGTTTTTAATTTTGATGAAGTTCAACTTATCAGTTTCTTTTAGGGATTCTGCTTTTGATGGCCTTTCTCGCAAGCCCGTGTCCAGAAGACTTCCTCCCATGATTCCCTCTGGAGGTGGTGTCTAGTCACACGCGACTGGCGGTGTGAACTGTGGGTACAGGCTCACCCCTCTTCGTGTGGGTGACCACTGGGCCAGCTCCGTTTGCTCACATAACTGTCCTCCGCGGAGCCGCACTCCCGCGGCTGTCACAGGGTCTGTGGGTCTGTCTCTGTCCCCCTGCTCGAGGTCTGGGAGCGTCGGACAGCAACACGGTGGTTTCCAACAACTTGCTTCTTCTCGTTCAAGTTGTTTTCGTTATGCCGCTTCCACCGCCCTGACATATGAAGTTTAGGATTTGCTTGTCTATGTTTACAAAAAAACCTTGCTGGAATTTTGCCTGGTGACGTGTGAAATCTATAGATAGATCACTCTGAGGGGAATTGACGTCTTTACTATGCTGAGCCTTCAAATTCATGCACATGGTAAGTATTTATTTATATCTTATCTGATTTCTTTCAACAGCATTTTGGAGTCTTCAGTACTCAGAATCTTTACATATTTTGCTAGATTTACACCTAGACATTTTGGGAAGCTTTTATAAATGGTAATAGTCTTAAATTTTAATGTTTTATCTTTTTTTTTTTTTTTTTTGGCAAGAAGAGACAGAGCGGGAGTAGGGGAGGGGCAGAGAGAGACAAAGACAGAGACAGACTCCGAAGCAGGCTCCAGGCTCTCGGCTGTCAGCACAGAGCTGGATGCGGGGCTTGAACTCACAAGATCCAGGCACTTTTTTTTAAGTTGATTTATTTTTGAGAGAGAGAGAGAGAGAGAGAGAGAGCAAGCGAGCACGAGCAAGGGAGGAGCAGAGAAGAAGGGAGACACAGAACCGAGGCAGCCTCCAGGCTCCAAGGTATCAGCAAAGTGCCCGACATAGGGCTCGAACCCACGGTCTGTGAGATCACAACCTGAGCCAAAGTTGGACACCTAACCGACTGAGCCCCCTAGGTGTCCCCACAGCATTTCTAAGTGATGTTAAAGGAGGTCTGGATGACTGGAGAGACGCACTGTGTATGGACTGGAGACCTCAATATTGCTGATGTGGCAATATTCCCCAAACTGATTAATAGGTTGAATGCAATCCCTATCAAAATGAGAGTGTTTTGGGGTTTGGGGAGCAATACTTAGCGGATTCCAATTGAAAAGTTACTACATGGCAGCAGGAATGAAGATGGTATCTTCTGGCATAAGAATCGACATAGGTCAATGGAACAGCGTTGAGAGCCCAGAAATAGACTCATAAATTTACTGTCGGTTGATTTCTGACAAAGGGGCTTTCAAGGAGGAAAAAGATGCTCTTTCCGGCAAACGGCACTGTGCTGATTGGAAACCAATGTAAAAACAGGTGTTCGGACCCCTACCTCACACTGCACAAAAATTAACTCAAAATCAACCATCAACCTGAATGTTAGATCTAAAGCTATAAGAGTTTTGAAAGGAAATGTAATGAAAATCTGTGTGACCTTGAGACAGGCAGCGTTCTCAGGTGCAACGCCAAAAAGCAGGAATCTGGGAAAGATGAATCAAACTTGACCCATAGTACAGATTTTGTGCTTCAGGTGACACTAATAAGATAATGAAAACTGGGATAAAATGTTTGCAGATCATACATAATAAAGGATTTGCCAGGGCGCCTGGGGGCTCAATCGGTTAAGGCTCCGACTTCGGCTCAGGTCAGGATCTCACGGTTTGTGGGTTCGAGCCCCGAGTCGGGCTCTGTGCTGACAGCTCCGAGCCTGGAGCTGCTTCAGATTCGGTCTCCCTCTCTCTCTGCCCCTCCCCCATTCGTGCTCTGTTTTTGTCTCAAAAACAAAGAAACATTTAAAAAAAACATTTTAATAAGGGATTTGTATTTAGAATACTTGCAACTCAAATATAAGACAAATATATACTTAAAATTATCGTGTGTATTTTACAACAATGCAAAAGAAACATAAAATTTAAAATAGCAATAATGAGACAACTGACCAAGTAAAAAAATAGGCCAAAAAAAAAAGTTAGATGTTTCACTAAGCAAGGAGGAGGAAAGCCGGGTATCTCCTTTGCTGAAATGTCTAATCCAATTTGAAAAGCTGTTCGGCATCATTAGTTATTAGGAAAACCCAAATCGAAAGCAAATGCACCAGCGCCTGGCACGCCCCGGAGAGCCCGACGCAGGTGCTGGCGAGGCGCTGGGGACCCGAGGCCTCGGACGGCGCTGGTAGGGGAGTAAAACGTGCAGCCAATTTCTTCAAAAGTTAACATAAATTGGCCACCCGACCCAGGCATTCCACTCCGAGGCGTTTGCCGGGAGAAACAGCGGCACGTGTGCGCACACGGGAACTCGTCCGTGAGCTCCACAGCGGCCGTGTTCACAATCGTCAGAACGCGGACGCAGGCCGGACGCCCGTCAGCCGGTGACCCGCACCGTTGTCGGGACCAGCGCTGGTGACCTTGGGAACGCTCGTGCTCGGGGACAGTGGCCACGTGGCACAATTCCGTGCATGAGGAGCATTTGCAAGAGGCCAGTCTGCGAGGACAGGAAGGGGGTGCGCTGTTGCTGGGGCTGGGCTGGGAGGGGGTGACCGCGGACGGTCCGGGGGACCTTGGAGGCGATGGCGAAGTTCTAAAGTTGGGACTCTGGTGATGGTTGCACAACTGGGTAAATTTACTAAACTCCTTGAATTGTGGGTGGATCATTGAAACTGTTGAAAGTGGGTGGATTTTATGGTATGTAAATTACACCTCAATAAAGCTGTTTTAAAAATACTTCTCAGGGTTTTTTTTTTAGATTTCCATTTAATTCTCTGCGCAATGTTTAAGGTGGTTCAGAGCACTGGTTTAAGAAGTTTGTTTTTCATTAAAAGTTTAGCTGAAAGCCAGAGCCTGCCCTGGACCCTGCCCCGGGGCTGTGCCCTGGGGGAGGACTGTGCCGTGACCGTCCCTCCCCCTTCCCCCCACCCCTCCGCAGGGCAGCCGCCCCAGTGCCCTGTCCACCCCCGGGGCCACCGCGGGGCCACTAAGCACCGAGCGCCCCCCACCCGCTTCCGGACCACCTCCTCAGAGAGGCCCTCCAGGATCACAGCTCCAACACAACCTCTTCCCACTCCCTGCCCTACCACACACCCCACAAAACACACACACACACACACCACAAAACATGCCACGCATACCACATACCACAAACACCACACGCTGCACACACATGCACATACCACACACACACTGCACACACACCACACACATCACAATACTCACCACACACACATGCACACGCCTCAGTGTGTCTCCCCTCTTGTGCGCTGGAGAGAGGCCCTTCTGAGTGAGACCCCATCTGCAGGGACCTCACAGGCCTTGGCCAGTTTGGAGGCCACAGTGGGACAGTGGGGAGGGGGCGGAGGAGGGGGCTGGGGCCTGGCCCGGAGCGCGGGAGGGGCTCGCCTGCAGATGCCGGAGCCCTGGACCGTTGCTCCCTCCTGCCTCCCCGTGTGGGATGGGGGGGGGTGCGGAGGGCACAGGGAGTGGTCTGGAGGAGGTTGGGGCCCCTTGGTGGTGGCTGGTGGGCAGGGCCCGTGTGTTGTCACCGGGTCTCAGATGGCAGAGGAGGTCAGGGGTGTGTGACCAGGCACGGGCACCTGGATGGGCACAGCCAAGTGGCAGACGTGAGGGGAGCAGAAAGCGGGGGCCCACGGGGAGTAGGGAGCAGGCCCCAGGGGTTGTGACCCCAGGGAGGCGCCAGGCACGTCATCCATGGTGGGGCTCCGTGGGCAGCACAGGCAGAGGCGGACGTGGCCACGAGGACTTCGCCACAAGTGTCCCCAGCCAGTCCGCCTCTGCCCTCCCAGGACCCCTGCCTCCAGGCTGGGGCTCCTCCAGTTGGGGCCGCAGCAGTGGGCAGGGGAGAGAGGCAAGAGCCACTCTGGCCCCCGTGGCCATGCGAACCTACTGTGTGCCAGCCCCTAGCTCGGCCCCTGCCCTCCCGAGAGCTGGCAGGCCCCCTGGCCCTGGGTATCCCCCATCTCCAGCTTCTTTCTGCCCAGCCGGGGGTCAGGCGGGGGGCCCAGCCCACCCAGAACCAGGTTTTCCGTGGGTTGCTGGGCCAGGGAGACCCTCGCGGGATCCGTGATCCTAGAGACAGTGTGCCAGCTGGCCCTCCTCTGTGGCCTGGCCTGCTTCCCCCCACCCCCACCCCCAGGGCCGTGGTCGGACCCCACTTTCCCTGGGTTGCTGGTTCCAGTGTCCCGGCCGCCTCACAGTGCCCACAGCTAATCTGCCCATCAGCTCCCGAGGGCTGCGGGCGGCGGCCAGGCATGGGGTCAGGTGCTGGGCGGGGTAGCCGGGCCCTGGTGGCCATGTGAGGTGAGAACAGGGACAGAATGTCCCAGAGACTGGGCCAATATCGGGGTGGGGAGGTCAGTGGAGCATAGCTCCGCGTCCCCGGCTGCCCCCAGGCCCGGAGTCCCTGCTCACCACGGGCAGGGGGCCGTCTCGGGCCAGGTCTGCTCTCCTGCACTGACCTGAGCCCTGGCAGACCTTTGGGGGCTGGCAGGGGCTGCCTGTGGGTGTGGACGGGGTCCTCTTGGGCTTTTGTCCCCCCTTGTGTGCCCTGACCTTGTATCTCCCAAAGCACCTGAACCCCCCCATCTTGGTCTCAGAGGACTCCCTGCCTGGATGCTGAAGACCGCCCCCCCACACCCGGAGCCCAGGTTGCCGTGTCTGGACTCTCTGAATCACTCACTCACTTCTCCTCTCCCCTCCCCTGTGCTCTCGGCTGGTGGCCCATTTGCCCCACCCCAAAATCTGCTCTCCCCAAACTCTGCAGGTCCCCTTGGCCCCTAGACCCCACCTCCTCCTCAGATCTCAGCCTCTGGGACACACTGCCTTGATTCCTAGGACCTGGATGCTCTCGGGCAGCTCCCTGACCATGGCCTCTGCCAGGCCCAGGGTGCAGTGGAGCCCAGGGACGTTCTTGGACCCAGTCTGGGGCTTCAGGCAGTTCAGCCTGGTTCACAGGTGACAGCACTGCTACGCAGCGCTGGGGGGGAGGGACGCAGCCCAGTGCACACGCCCCTTCCTCTGTCTCCCCCTCCCCTACGTGCGGCCATGCCTGAGGGGTGTGCAGTCCCCCAGGGAGTCGAGGAGGCTCCCAGCTTTGGCAGCAGGCTCTGCCCGGTGCACACACATGCGTGTACGCATGTACACAAACCCGTGCTGCATCACCCATTCATGTACACATGTGCACAGACACCCAGGAGTCCCCTCTCCACACCTGCGCACACTTGGAGCGTGCACACACACACTGACACACACACACACCCACAGGCGCACTCAGTGCACCCGGTATGCACGCCACACACACCCTCATGGGCGCACACGTACCGTGTCTGTGGCCTGATGGGCACTCCTGGCCCTTTCTAGAGGGGAAACTGCGGTGGCTGTCTCGAACAGGACTCGGGGACGCCACAGCAGCCCCTGACCTGCCTCAGAGGTAGCCCAGGTCCCTGGGCCAGCCGAGCGGCCTCCTCTGGCCCCGGGTGTGGGATGCCCTCTCTACGGCTCTTGGCCCTGGCACCAGGGTCCTCAACACCCCACGTGTGGGACTGCCAATCCTGCTCTGTCCCAATGCCCGCCTCTCCGCGGGAGGAGGGAGGCTGGGCACGGCTCCGGCAGGAAGGCCGGCCGGCCTCGGCCTCTGGTCCAGAGCCGACCTGGATGTAGTAGGTGGCCAGGGGGGCTGCAGGCTGAGGGGCAGACCTGCGGAAGAGCCCTGAGCTGTGCGCGCCCTGAGGAAACCCTGCAGCCGGTCCCGCGTCTACACCAGGGGCCGGGCTCCTCTCTCTGCCTTTGGGCTTTTGCACCTGCTGTTTCCACTCCCGGCGCTCCTCTCCCTGATCTCTGCAGAAAACCTGATGGTGACCCCTGAGAAACTCACTGCCCTGTGGTCACACCCTAAAACTAGCATGCCCACTTGTCTGGGTCACTGCCCCACTGGCAGAGGTGAGCCCCCAGGAATCTGGAATGCCTGGTTCTCTCTGGAGTGAAAAGGTCCCTTTGAGCTCACGTGGGAGAGCCCTGCTGGGCTGGCACCAGAGGATGGGGGGGGTCCCTGGAGTGGGCCGCCGCGGGAGCGCACCATGGGGTCCCTAGGACGGAGGCGTCTGCGGGGCGGCCGTGCCGCGGCCTCAGTCCTGATGCAGGCCTCCCCGGGCTCCTGGCCCCGGCCCCCGCCCCCCCCCCCCCCCCCCCCCCCCCCCCCCCCGGCGGCAGAGCAGGATGCATCACACCACCTGGGGCAGCACCCGGGGGCCCGGGCTCCCTGACTTCTGGCTGGCTTGGCCCAGTAGATGGAGCCTCCCAGCCCTTCCTGGACTCTGGGTCCCAGGACCAAGGGCATCTGTGACCCAGGGAGACCCTGCCACCTGCCAGAAACAGCACCTTCTCCTCCTCAGGGTCCAGCCCTGGGCCCGCAGCCGGGTCCTGGCAGAGGCCACAGGGCCACGGGAACAGGAGAGAGAGGCCACCGGGCCGGGCCTGGCGGCGGGCGCCCCCACCTCTGCTCTCCATCCCTCGCTCCCTGCCGCGGCGGCCAGTGGGTGGGGGTCACTGAGCACAGCTCAGGGCAGCAGGGGCGGGGCAGGGAAGCCTGAAGGTGCCCCCCACCCGGTGGCCGGGACCCATGGCCCTGGGGTGGCCTGAGCCTCAGATCAGGGCAGGTGGCCTCCCAGGAAGCCAGATCACAGGGCACCCGCTTCCTCGAGTCCTGTGCTGGGAAGACGAGGCGCCGCCCCAGGGTGAGATGGGCGCAAGTGGCTGCTTATGACCTTTGGTGGGTCCGTGACCCCCAAGCCCCAGTCTGCTCCACCTGGCCCATTGGGTGTCGGGTGCGGGTGACCCGCCCCTAAAGGAGGCCCTTCTCCGTGGACCCAGACGACTTCACATCCCTCCCCACCCCATCCTGGCCAATATCTGCAGCCTGGCGTCCGGGGAAGAGCTTTCCTGCAGGGACCAGGCCAGGAGGAGGGCAGTGACCGCGCTGGAGGGGCAGGCCCTGCCCCCACCCTGCCCGGCAGGCCTGACTGCCAGGAACTCCAGGGGTCAGTTGTGTAATCGACGCTCGGGGTCTTGCCAAGCTTGCCTGGAAAGCCGACTGGCCTGGAAGTCATGTGCCGGAGGCGAAGGCAGGGCCCCCTCCCCCCAATCAGAGGCCCCTGGACGGGGGAGGGGCCCATTGAGAAATCCCAGGGCTAACAATTCCCCGTGGATCCTGCACCGTCTCACCCACGGCCAGGGCTCACAAGACGAATGGGGGCCCGTCCCTCAGCTCCGGGGACAGGTGCCAGGCCTGGCCGACACCATCCCGTTGCTTGCCCAGGACCTCAGGCCTGTCCATGCTCAGCACTGCAGAGGCCTCTCCAGAGGGGCCAGGGCGCCTGCAGCGGGGTGGCGGCCCTGCCCCTGCCCTCCGGGGCCCCGTGTGGGGCGGGTGTCCCCTGACCTGGGTGTCCTTTCGCCACTGGGCCCCACCGCCGGCCTCGGGAGCTGCTCTGACAGCCCCTCGCATTTCCTCCTGACACGCTTTCATCAGCATGGGGCCCCCACGTTAGCATGCCAGCTGGGGTCTGCGTGCCCGGAAGGGGCAGACAGGGCTCCGGGGCTCCTGCCAGGGGTCACTTCCCTCTTCTGTGAAGGTTGGCACCAAAGCCGTGCCAAGGTTTCGCTTTGGGGGCTGAACCAGAGAAAAGAAACTTAACGAGGCTCTGACCGGCTCTGTGTCCCGGCCTCTCTCGTCCCAGGAGCTGGGCCGGTCTCGGGCCTGGCCGTGAGCCACCAACCACAGCCACCTGCAGACAGGGCCCAAGGGCGCTCCGAAGGGAGGGGCCGGGGGGCCACGACAGAACGGGTGGGCGGCTGCTCGGGGTTTCGGTTCCTTCCACGAGGACCTCTGGGTTCCACGCAACCCCAAGCAGAGTCCCTGAAGGCAGCAGCCCCGCCTCCACCCAGTGGCTCTGAAGGAGCCCCCCTGTGAAATGGGCCCGAGACCTTAGAGAGGAGCGAGCTGGGCACCAGCCCGGGAGAGGACAGTCGAGCCACCGGGCAGGGGGGCTGGCAGCGTTCCAGGGCCACGCCTCGGATCGGCCTCGGGGGTGGAGGTCCTGTCCACACCAACAGACCCATCCTGGCCCCCAGGGGACACCCCTCCCCTGGCCCCTCAGGCAGCCCTGGTCTGATGAGAAGAAACCCCCCTCAGCTGAGGACCCGGTGGACGCCGGGGACTCACGGAGTTCTGTACGAGAGGCACAGACTCTTAGCACTGGCTCAGCTCAGGGTTGAGGGGCCCCCTGGCCCCTAGGCGTGGGACAGCGGCCAGTCTCACAGGCGCCAGGTCCGAATGAGCAGCGTGGTCTGGTGCCTGCACCTGCTCCCCTGACCCTGGGCACCCCTAATCAGATCCCACGCAGGAGCCGGGACAAGACCCTGCGCATCCCGCCAGGCAGAGAGGGCCCAGAAGTGCAGGGGCTGGGGTGGGGCGGGGGAGGGGCAGGCCAGCCCCTCAGGTCCCGACAGAGCTCAGACTCCTGTCTAGGAGGAGGGAGGAGGGGGAGGGGCCCACACAGGGGGTCGGTGGCAGCTGCATCTCTGAAATTCAGCCTGTGCCTCAGACCTAGAGCCCTGCCCAGGGCAGACTCTGAAATCTTGGTACAGGGACCAGGAAGGCTCCTTCAGTGCTGCGCTCCCCTTTCCAGCGGCCTGCGCCCCTGCACCCACAGCCGGGGTCCTGGATGCAGCCGGGCATACTGTCCCCCAGGCTCCGTGGGCCCCGGCCTCCAGCGTGGCTCTCGGTGACTACTCCGTGCAGGGATGCGGCAGCGCAGGGATGCGGCAGCGGGGCCAGCGCTCTGCTCCACACCTACACAAGGCCCCTGCCACTCTGGCTTGTTTCCCCGAGCACATCCTGGCTCACTGCTGGAGCTGGGGGGCGGGGACACAGCATCTAGGCCTGGGCTGGGAGACAGAGGGGTGCAGGGCTAGGCCAAGGAAGTGAGGGTGGCCCCTACATGGCAGTAGGCATCAGCACCCCCACCTCCTGCCCGAACATGGGCCCCAGCCCAAGGCCACCTGCCCCACCGGCCTTGACAAACACAGGCCTGGGCCTCCCCCAGCAGCACCCTCTCCCTGCCTACTGTCCCTTCTGTCACAGCTGGGGCCTCCCCTCCTCATGCTAGAGGTGGCATTACGTGTGCACGCCTTGAATCCATCAGTGGCCCCGTTCTGGACCTGCCTGGCCCACCTTCAGAGGCATCGTGGCACATGGGCCCCAGGGCTGAGCAGCCTCAGGGGAGACAGGCAGAGCCTGGGCCCAGCAGGGCTCCCAAGGAGGGCAGTGTTCCCCAGACTCAGCACAGCACTGTCCTCTCCGTCCCAGGAGCGAACTCAGGGACACCCTGTTCTCCAGACCCCTCCTAGAGACTGGGGCACTCCGGCCTCATTGGCAAGTGGGCGGTGGCCTGGGGCTAGCAGGACTGCACGGAGGATGGCGTGACCCCCCCCCCTCCCCGGGTCGGGCCTGGCCTGCAGGGGCCTCAGCGCTCACTGAGAAGGGCAAGCCTCCCCAGTTGCCCCCCCGACTCTGCACACACATGTGCCTCTGACCCTGTGTGCCCCAGAGCATCCCCACGAGGCGCCTCCCGGGTGCTGGCTGCCCTCTGTGCTGGCGACCAGCCTTCCCCACAGGCCACAAGCACTCAGCACCTCAGTATGAGCACCTTGGCACTCAAGGGCTCGGCTCGGGGTCCCCCACAGAGACGAGCTCAGTGACTGGTCACTGGAGGCTTGGGTGGGCGGCTGGAGGCCAGCTGAGGATGGGTGGGTGAGGGGCGAGGGGGCGGTGCCAAGACCAGCCCAGCAGCCTCAGGTAGCAAGTGGGGGGCTAGAATCACAGGGTCTCCGGAGTAGGATGTCACACGGAAGCCCACATGCTGCAGGACGCTGTCCTCAACTCAGCGTCCCCCGACGAGCCCCCATGGCCACGGCTGCTGCCCGAAGGTCCTTGTCCTCGCAGAGGCCAGGGGAGCAGGGAGAGCCCCAGCGAGTCAGGGGGGTGCCATGCACCTCCACTGCCTCATGTGTCTGCTCAGGGGTCCCTGGGGACCCCTGGGCCTTAATGATTCCTCAGGAAAGGCTGGCCAGGCCCTACACAGGCCCCAAACATCCACTGACTCCCTGCAGGACCCGGACCCAGCCGGGAGCCCCCGCCACAGCCCCCTGCTTTGTCTCTAGCTTCACTTTCTAACGCCCTGGCCTGTGGTCTCAGGATGTTCCTCCTACCCCACCCTGTGCTCCCGGGGTCCACTGGCAGGCACACAAAGATGTGCGGCTAGCACCTGGGCTGTGGGATGCAGGGACAAGCCTCTGGGCTGTGTGTGGGGTCCTGGGGCAAAAGACGGCCACTTCCCAGGTCCAGCAGGTGCCTGCTGGCCTATCATCAGGAGATGCTGAGCAGACGGCCCCACAGAGAGCCGGGACACGACCAGGCCTGCTACTCGGCCTGCCCTACGTGCTGTTGACAGGCTGTTTCCACATCTGGATCGGGCCATGGTTTCTGCCTGCACCGCCTCACTGTTCAACCATCAGGCCACAGCCCAGCCAGCCAGCACTTGCCCCCGCGCAGGCCTCCACCCACCCCTGCTCTGCTTGGAACGTCTTCCCAGCTCCTCCACCGGGAAACTTCTACTCAGGCCTCAGAGCCCCTTCCTGCCATGTGGAGCGGCACGCACGCCTCTCCCGCGGGCTTCTGCCCAAGCGGCCTGAGCAAGGGCCATCTCCTCCTCGCACCTCCTCGCACCTCCAAGCATCCCTGGGAACAGAACCTGGAGATCCCCTTGGGGCCACCCCCAGGCCCCAGTGCCCTGTCTCCTCCCAGAGGCCCCCAAGAGCACAGCCTACTCTGGGGAGTGGGGGGCAAGAACAGGGTGGCAAGGAGGCTGAGGAAAGAGTCTAGGCCCCGCCGTGCTGCTGTCTCTCCACAGGAAATGAGGGGGCTGCCCCGGGACCCCAGACCCCGTCCCCCAAACCTCACCCACAGCCTCCCTGCTTCATAAACACAAAATAACTTATATACAAAACAATTTAATTGAAACACCTGTATAAAAAATATGATCTCCAGACATCTCACTTTTGAACTGCAAGAGCCCCCAGCCGCGGCGCCTACCGGCGCCTGGGCCACAGAGACGCAGCTGCTACAGTAAATTAAAGGCTTGAGACTCTGCCCCCCCCCAGCCTCCAGAGCCAACAAGCAGACTGTACAAGGTCAATAATTTAAACCCCACCCCACCCCCCACGCCCGAGGCACAGAGCCACGAGGTGGTGGAGTCGCCCTCTCCCCTTAAATTAGCCACTGTACAAGTCCATCTCCCAACGGACACAGGTAGGATCGGGACCGGGGTCCACACACACAGCCACCGGCCCGACCCCAGGGCCTGAAGAAGGCAGAGGGGCCGGGAGGAGGAAACGTCTGCAAATAAATTAAATAAATAGCCCTCCTCGGGGTCAGACCATAAATAGACGTGTGCGCACACGCACAGGCAGCGGAGGCCCCAGCGTTGCATTGCTAGTGCACTGACGTGCCCAGACGAACACCGACGAACAGGTGGGCGCGGGAAGTGGGGGCACCAGAGGCCCCGTGCCCCTCCATGAGTTGAGGCCACAGGACATGCTCCTGGTCCAACACAGTCCAAAAGGCCTGCCTCCTGGAGCAGCACAGGAGAGGGACGGTCTCGGGCCGCACCTGCCCAGGCCAGGCCAGAGCGGACCCCCCCTGGACCAGAGCGTCTTTGGACAGAGAGCTTGAGAAGCCCAAGTCCCGCGAGAGCAGCGTTCGGAAAGGCACTCAAAGCGAAGGAAATAACCCAGTGCCAAAGGCAAAGGTCACCAGAAGTCAGAGGTCACTGCCCGCTCAGACGCAGGCAGCCCGGGCGGGTGGGCCCCTCCGGCTCCACAAGCCAGGCCCGGGCCCCTCCTCACAAACTCTCGCTGCTGGAGGTGGTGCTGGCTCCGTCGTCCGCGTCCAGCGAGCGCAGCCGCAGGTCCCAGTTCTCCGCGGGGCCCCCCTCCGCCCCCAGCATCCAGGGGTGTGCGGAGATCTGGTCCAGTGATGGCCGCTCCGAGGGCCGCAGGGCTAGGCACCACTGAATGAGCTGCTGGCACTCTGCGGGGAACAAGGAACGGGTCAGGAAGGGGCCGGCTCCTCCGGCTCGGTGCTCCCGCGCTCCCGGCATCTGGCACGCACCTGGGGAGACCCTCCTCCGGAAGCAGAGGCGGCCGCGCAGGATCTCTTCGTCCTGCTCGAAGGGAATGTCCCCACACACCATGTCGTAGAGCAGCACGCCCAGGGACCACACCGTGGCCGAGCGCCCGTGGTAGCGGTGGTAGCGGATCCACTCCGGGGGGCTGTACACCCGGGTGCCTGGGGGGCGCACGCGGGTTAGGACGCCCACCCGGGTTGGGGGGGGGGAGCCGGCGCCCCACCAACCGAGCGCCAAGACCCGGAGCTCTGCCGTCACCCACGAGGCCTCGAAACCCTGCCCGTCATCACCCTGGAAAAACCCGGCCGGCGAGGCCTCCCCAGCTGGCCCGGGGGAGGGGCGGGTCACATGAGCGACGGCTCGGGTTTCACAACAAACAGATGCGAGCCGCGGAGCGGGGAGCGGGAGGCGGGAGGGGCGGGCGCCCCGGCTTCCCCGCGCTCCGCAATGCGGGGATTTCTGCGGCGCCGCCCCCGCGCAGGGGGAGGCCCGGGCACTCCCGGCTCGC